>NW_025109161.1:108731-405694 GCF_011392965.1 Frieseomelitta varia | reverse complement strand
GCTAAATCGAAGAAAAAGTATGAAATTAATAGGAAATAATAATATTTATTTAATTATTTTAGCTAAATTAACAATATTTAATTTTATATCAATATTATAAATTATATTTAATGAAAATTAAATTTTAGTTAAATTGATAATATTTAGAAAATGAATAGAGCAACGTCGAAGAAAAAGTATGAAATTAATAGGAAATAATAATATTTATTTAATTATTTTGGCTAAATTAACAATATTTAATTTTATATCAATATTATAAACTATATTTAATGAAAATTAAATTTTAGTTAAATTGATAATATTTAGAAAATGAATAGAGCAACGTTGTCGATAGTTATTACAGCTAAATCGAAGAAAAAGTATGAAATTAATAGGAAATAATAATATTTATTTAATTATTTTAGCTAAATTAACAATATTTAATTTTATATCAATATTATAAATTATATTTAATGAAAATTAAATTTTAGTTAAATTGATAATATTTAGAAAATGAATAGAGCAACGTCGTCGATAGTTATTGCAGTAAAATCGAGGCTAAATCGAAGAAAAAGTATGAAATTAATAGGAAATAATAATATTCATTTGATTGTTTTAGCTAAATTAATAATATTTAATTTTATATCTAATATTACAAATCATATTCAATGAAAATTAAATTTCAGTTAAATTGATAATATTTAGAAAATGAATGGAGCAACGTCGTCGATAGTTATTGCAGTGAAGTGAAAATTACCTTGAGGTTGGCAAGAGCATAGTCATCGATCGCCTCCAGTTTTGGACAATTTTCTATAATAAGACTCTCGAGGGACGTCAGGCCTGAAAAGGCCTGTGGTCCAACTGTCGTCAAATAAGGCATGCAACAGAGGCTCAACAATTTCAGTTTCGGCATCGCTGGGAACCGGTGTGGATGACTCGAGCCGATTATTTGAATCGGATTTTCATTCAGGTAAAGGTCCTCGAGCGCCGCTGCTTCCTCGAGGGCGCTTGGCGGCGATGTTAGGCGATTTCCGCTTAACTCGAGCTTTTTAAGATACCTAATTAATTGGTAGTTAAAGGTTGCGTTCGATTAAATTTCAACGAAGGAAGTGTTTCACCAGATTGTGAAACTAAAAATAATACGCTGAGAACAATCAAAATTATGGACAACGAAGGAAATGATAGTAAAAAAAAGAAAAAAAAAAATACTCGTGCAGCAAATAATTTCAGGATAAAGATATTCAGATATTGGCAGAAAGTTATCGTCAATTGAACGTATTAAAGAAATTCAGATGGCTCAAAATGCTTTCCATTTTATTTGTGAAATTTCGCGTCACCGAGCTTGGCTGATACACGGTATCTGGAGTCTCTTATCAAAGCAATCCCTGCTATCGAATCGAGTTCCCGTTGTTGTATCAATGTTTGCCTGATAGTTTGCGACCAGTATCGAGAAACTGAAGTATTCACCTGAACGATTGGAACTGACTGTCCGGAAGTGTCTTCAGACCGCAGTAACTCAGGTCTAGCTCTTCTAGATTCAGAAGAGAGCTGATCGCCAGGGATGTACGGCTGTCGATTTTCGTAAACAGATTCCAGGAAAGATTCAACACCTTCAGGCTCGTCATATGCTCGAAAAGATCCTGATGCAACGAATGGAGCACGTTGTGCGCCAAATTTAAGATCACCAGCTCTTCCAACGGCTCGTAGGCTGCCATCGAAAATTTGCCCTGAGACATCGCGAGAGAGATCGACATTTAATGATGTTGTATCAAAGAGTGATCGAATCAATTTCTCGAAAATCGGTGATGTCAATTTGCAAGAATTAACTTGTACCAAACATTACATTATATTTTTACAGCGAATTATTTTCAAATCTGAATACTGACGATAAATAGCGAAATATCTGTTCTACGTGACACGGTGATAAATAATTGATTTATCGCGAGTTACATCAAATTTTCCAAGAATTAGTGTTATCACGCAACGATTATGACCATAACAAAAAAAAAAAAAAAAAAATAGAACTGCGTGAATCATCGCGATCGCGATCGCAAATCGATGAAATAAATTGCATTTCTCTATTGCTCAACTTATTATATTACATTACCTCGAACACCTGAGGTTGCAAATTCTCCGACGTAAGTTGATTATGACTCAGGTCCAATTCCGTAAGGTTAATTATCTGCTTAAAGGCCCGATGATCGATTTTCGTGATTCTGTTCCTCTGCAGGATCAATCGCCTGATTTCCATTTGTGGGAACGGTTTCACGTGAACCAGCAAATTCCCTTTGAACGACGCAACTTTCATAGTTTTGTTTGGCCATTGTGCGTCTTTGAAGTGGTCAGTTAAATTTTTGTTAGCACAGTCTACGTTGTCATCTGATCGGAAACATTCGAAACCTGAATCTCTATTGTTCGCATAACCGAGAATTTTTGTATGTTATATTTTTTTTTTTTTTCGTTTTATATATATGAAGATCACAGGAGGAAAACATTTTTCGTGCTTCACGGAGAAATGATCATTAAGTTCACGGTGCATTATCAATTCGTCTTTTCTTTTTGCTCGATTGTTTGGACATTTCAAAATACTAAAGATTACTAAAACATCAATATTATAAATATTATTATATTATATAATATATTTTTATATTATATAAAATAATAATAATTAAATATTATAATACTAAATATTATAAAAATCATATATAAAAATGTTATATTATATAAAATCGTCTTTTTTTTTGCTCGATTGTTTGGACATTTCAAAGTATTATTCATAAATATTATAAATATTATTAATTATATAATATATTTTTATATATTATATAAAATAATAATAATTAAATATTATAATACTGAATATTATAAAAATAATATATTATATAAAGTAATGATTAAATATAATACTAAATATTATAAAAATATTATATTATATAAAATAATAATTAAATATTATAATACTAAATATTATAAAAATATTACATTATATAAAATAATAATTAAATATTATAATATTAAATATTATAAAAATAATATATAAAAATATTATATTATACAAAATAATAATAATTAAATATTATATTATATAATATAATATTAAATATTATCATAAATATTATTCGTTTGCTTCACGAATAACATCTCCTGTGATCCTTACATATAACATAATAATATAAGCCCATCAAGAAGTGAATTCATCAAGTTCCAATTTTTCGCTCACACAACATTTCATTTTCAATCTTTTTCCGATCAATTCACGTTATCTGATTCCGTTTCTCTCTTTCTTTTTTTTTTTTTTTTTACTAGGATATTTCCGTCGTTATCTCCTTCACCTAGACTTTACAATTTGTATAAAGCTCGAGGGAAACTGAATTACTGGTAACATTGCGTGAAGCAGTTACTTGGTCCTTAATGGAGCAATTTATAGTTATAACTTCGAATCTGCTTGATACAAAATTACCTTCGCAGTTGCACACGCTGCACAAACTCGGAAGTTCCGTTTCGGATGTTTGAGCTGCCGCAGTTTTGTTATTCTCGTTATTCGCGTTTGCGTTGTTGGCGACGACCTCGGCAATTGCAAAGGCGAGAAGAACGGTGATGAAACATCGGTAATCCATGGTTTTCTTGCGCGATCACCGCCAACAGAACCTTACACCGAGAAACTGAAGTTAGTTTTTCTGTATCAAGCCGAGTGCCTCTGATAACAAAACCGACGATAAGATACCGTTGATCGCCGTTACTCACCGCTCCAACCGCTCAAATCCCCCTTAATTCGCCTTTTCATTTTACGTTTATTGAACGCCATGTCCCACGACGATGCCAATTTTCGTGAACATGGTCGAATCTATGTTTTCATTTCGACCTGTAAATACTGATAAGTACAACATTACTTTATTGATACAGCTTGAAGAAGATCGAATTCAAGAATTAAAATAACTGTTGAATTTGCGTATTATAACAAACGAGGAGAATAAAAAAATTCTCAAGTATTTATTTTAAAGTATCTTACTTTACTTTGGTTTCGACGTTCAATCTCAAGTAACAGAGAAGATCGGGAAACATGAGTCTGAAGTAAGAATTTTAAAATTATTGTATCGTATGCATACGTACATTTACAATTATTGTATACATACACGTGTGTATTGTGTTGTAAAAACACGAAACTCGCAACCTGGACTCAGAGAGACAAGCTTCATAGAAACAGGTCATAATTCGCCCCTGCGAGAACGTCCTCGGTTAATAAAATCGTTCTTCACGTTTGTACGCAATTTTTTTTTTCCCCCTGTCAAATTTAAAAATCGCGCTCCAATTTGAGCGACACTTGAATGAACCGATAATGGCGCTCGTGTTGCCATCTGGTGCGCGTCCGCCGTACCAACGCAGAAGAGAAACCTTCGCGAAAAGTATTGAATCGGTGACGTCACAAAAGACGTGTCAGTGGAAGGAGTAGACAGGTTTCGCGGAGAGGAGCATGTTGAAAAATGCCCGATTACTTTAATTTATCGTGCACCGTGGATAGTAGTAAACAGAGGGGCTTGTGTTGACGCGCGTGCGAGCATTAGACCGGTGTCGGTACATGATTATCGTCGGGGCCCCGAGGTATCACGTGGACTGAAAGGAGATCGGTTTAGTCCGACTAAGCCCGACACGCCGACCACCCGAAATATCCACGGAAAGTAAAACTGGTGCGGACGGTGTTGTTTTGTTCCCCGTGGGATCCTCTTGGGGTGCTACATCCGGCGTCAGCGGTGAGTGATAACGAGATAAAACTGCATTAGTCTTTCGGTTTAATGTCATCGAGAACAGCTGTTTCGATACATCGTTCGATCCAGCCCAAATTCCCGCTGGGCCGTGTGCACCTGTGTGAATTTGAGAGGTTAGGTCTCGTCTGTTCGTTACTGGTGCGCCGATACACGCGAAAAACTTGTTTTGTGCGCAATACCCCCCAGTGAACGCCCATTCCTCGCGGTCTTCCTTGACAGAATTGCGGATTGATACGATCGATATTGTTAAGGGCCTTTCGAACCACTTTTTCCCAATGACATCGTGCCTGCCACGCGATCGATCCACCGATATCAACTGCGACAACGACCCGTTGAATTTCTACCCGTTGTCTTGCCTATTGTTTCTTCTTTGTTGTTTCGTTTTTCTTTCTTTTTTCTCTCTCTCTCTCTCTCTCTCTGTTTCTCTTTCTCTCTCTGTCAGTTACTCTTTCGAGAGTAATGATACTCACAATATATACATCTACGCCGTGAAATTATCGTTGTATCGTTCAAACAAGAGATTAGATAAATTGCGATTTATTTTATTTCGTGGAAAAACCAATTTCAGTTTTTACAGAGCAACAGTGACTCTTGCAGTAGGTCGTATAAATTACAGTGTAAATACGCTCTCGCGTCTTGAGAAGTTTTAGTTAGTTATCGCAAGGCCGTTTATTTGTATTGTCAATATTCCCAAGTGCCGGATAACTGGCGGGAAGTTTAACTTGAAGATGTCTCGTCGTGACATATCCGTTGCACGATATTTGTATATAACGTATGTAATTATATTCGAGCGATAGCATATATTTAATATATCGCGTTTAGATATAATTTGAATAATAAATAAATCAATTCTTTGGTTCGGTAACTTACGTAATGTTTGTATTATAAGACTCTTTGAATCAGCTATCAACTACCAACTTGAAAAATTTGTAAAAGTCGACTTAATTATTATTTCAACAATAATAGCCAACGGCATTCAATTAATAACGTAATTACAGTAGCATAGTCGTAGTATTGTTAATCACGATCTGTTGCACGGTCGAGCTATTTATGCTTCCATCTAGAACAGAATAATTCGTCCTAAGCGAATTACGTCAAAAGATAAATGGGGAGCCTCGGGATGCAAGCGTGTATCGCTGGCGAAACGAGAAAATCGCTGTTTACATCGTATCAGCAGAACCGGTTGAAA
Source organism: Frieseomelitta varia (assembly GCF_011392965.1). NCBI lineage: Eukaryota > Metazoa > Arthropoda > Insecta > Hymenoptera > Apidae > Frieseomelitta > Frieseomelitta varia. The sequence goes on along the minus strand of NW_025109161.1, from coordinate 399,763 downwards.
TCGTTCAGAGAATTTGTTGTGGAAAAAAAGAGTGACAAAGATACCGCAATGAGGTATCGTCATTACGGCAACGGTGAGCTATATATATTCGATGAATCAAATTATAGTGCAGTCTCTCTCGATGCAATGGATTTTTTCTTTTTTTTTTGTTTTACTTGAAGCCTGTACTTAACCGAAATGGATTAATGAAATTTTTTTTTAGAAAGGAATTAAATTGCCAACTTGACGAAAAACAATTTACAAATCGATAAATTCAGTAATAGCTATAACATTTCGATAAAAGAATGTCTAGTGATTTTTTTTTTTTTTCGGCATTAAAAAAGAAAAAAAGAAAGATGAATTACAGTAATACGAGAGAAATAAAAATTCCCCGGTAAAGTAATTTTTTCCCCGTAACAATCGTGAAAATTATGAGAATAAAGTCGACTGTTCGTCATTATATTGTAGAAATTATTACGAAGTCTGAAAATAAGATCGACCGATTTAAATTTCTTCCACGAACACGCGCAAGACTTGGCTTATCTTGAATTTTGATCTTGAAATGCGTAGTTGTAAATAAAAAGGAGGAAATACCTGAAAGTTATTATGCAGATAATTCCCTTACGTAAACTAACATTTGCGACAGGTTAAACCAGGTATTTTGAAGAATTTATTAAATATCAGAAGTAGTTATGAAATCATTATCCAGCTATGTGTATCATCTTTAGCTTGCTCGCGCGATTTTTTAAACCAATCAAATTGCACTGATTTTTAATATTAGTATACTAATTTTCATCGCGAGTGTATAATAAAGAAAAACATGTATTTCCATCACTTCAAAAAGTTAATGCCTTTCTGCATTCTATCCGTTGCGCATGCGTGTTCCACGCAAGTAACATTTCTATATTTTGGCTGTACTGTTTTCACTCGACGATAAATTTTTATTCTTTCGTGTTATAAATAAAAAAAAAAATCAATCAAACATCTTTTGTATCTCAAAAAAAAAAGGTAAAACATTAAACGTAAATTTTTGAAAGTTTCTTCATTTAGTAAAAAAAAAAAATTTCAAACAAATAGATATAATTAAGAAATGAATATCTCTAGATTTAATCCCTAAAGGGGGGAGTGTTGCGCGTTAATTTTTTGACGGTTAATAAGGAACCGAGTGATAACAAGGAATTGAGCAACATTTTTCGTATGAATTGCAGGGTGAATTATGGAACACGCGGGGCGAAAGAAGTAGCGAAAGGAACTCGAATTTCCCGCAGAAATTTTATCGAGCACCCTATAGGTAGAGCGTTGCGCAGCAGTGAGGCATCGGCGCCGTCGGCAGCGGTGGCCTCTTGTAGTTTTTGCTACGCCCTCTTCGCATGAAAATGATTCTTCCCCGGCGTGTGTTGGTAGTAGGTAGGGATCGTCGACCATTGGTTATCGAACGTTTGACTGACAGTTCAACTATCTCGTGTTAGGCTCGCGATGAAAGGGAGAAAGAAAAACGACTTCTGGCCACGTATTAACGCCCACCGTTGATTCCGAAGCCGTTCTTTAACTCACGTCTCTTTCTGCCACGGTGTTGTTGCTCCGTTCACGACGCCGGTTTTAATACGCCGATGACTGACAGGTAGTAAACAAGTCCGCTTGCCCACGGGATACCATCTTTGTCATAATTAACTCTTTCGGTGCCAAGCCGGTATATGTGTGCGCGTTTAAACACGTTTCTCGTGTCGAAATATTTTTACTCGCACTTGTAAAATCTGATATCCGTGTATTATAAAATTAAAAATAATAATATGATGTACTATGCAATATATATGTTATATATATATGTATATGTATATATATATATATTGTTATAATTTGTACGTATTATAAATCGTTAAAAAAAGAATTGTTAAGGTATTTAGTGAACGAGTTCGAAGAAAGATGTATGATATATTCAGTGTCGCGTTTTCAAAATAAACATGATTTCGCTTCGAGAGATTGGACCAAATTATTTTTCATTTGTCCTTATTTCGAAAGTGGTGATATTTGAAAATCTCGACGTACATATTGATGAACACAGCAGTGGCAAATTAAGATACGGAAAAGTGCGAAATCGTAGAATAAGTTTGTTGACAAACAAATATTTGACCGCAGATATATACTTAGCGGAAGTTAAGTACTCCCTTATGTTCGAAAATGATCACTGTGTCTTAACAGACTGCTACAGCTCTGGCACTTAAAGGGTTAAAGATTCGTTTCTCCTCTTATTTGCGCTCGTAAAGACACGTTTCATCGCTTCTCTTCCATTACTTTGTCTTGTTAGAATGAGATGTTGCTTCGATATACTTGAACGTTTCTTCTGCCAAACCATTTCTCGTTTATTCTTTTTTGCAATTTTCACTGATCGCGTTTAATTGTTCAAGCGATTAAATTTATAAATCTATAATTTAACCGTGTAATTTTTTTCAAAATACGAAAAAAAAACGAAACGAATAAAAATTGAAAGACATTGGAAAAAATTGCTGAAAAAGTTTGAATAAGAATGACTTGAATAAGAATAACTTGATAAATTCCTTTAGCGAATTAATACGTCAGTTTCACGGCTCTTCCCCAGGTTAAGTTATTGCCTCTCACTCTTTGATTGCTTCTAATTGCACGTTCCTTGAAACTTCCAGTGTCGCAGTAATTATTAGGTGGTAACAAAAAATCAACACGTTGGGCAAGTCGTGCGGCAAATCGCGTGAGCAAAGTACATGTACGCCATTACATAGTTTCCGCCAATCCATTTCATTTGAATTAATAGCCGCCTTATTTTCGGCTCTACTCATGACACGTGGTTGCCGCTACGTTTTAAATTCTTATTCCATATTTTTCTTTTTCTTTTTTCATTTTTTCTTTTTTTTTTCTTATTGATATCTCAATAGGTCAAACTAAATTTCTACTAATTTTTTTTATTAATTCATTTGCATTATCTTTATTCATAAGTGTATGCTTAAGTAAGTATATTGTGTATATTGTATTTCCTGCTATTTGTTAAATGTTGTCACATTAAATGGAAAACTACGTTTTTTGTGAATACTATTGTTTGGTTATAAGTAATAAGTGCTAAGTACAAAATAGCCGGTCTCTGAGATAAAGGTAAATATAATATAATTAAAAGTAAAAATTTTTTTTTTTTGTTGCAAAATGGAAAACTTCCTTGGTATTAAAATTGATTTGTTTTCAATTCATAGACTAATTACCATAAAATAAAAATATATCCAACTTGATTACACGATTACTGATACATAATTAAAAAACGTCTGATTTTTTATGAATTCTTTAAAATATTTCTTCTTTTCAGTTCTTGCCTCTTTCTACTTCTGTTAGAGCATACATTCTCGTTTCTCTGTGCTTGTATAACATCGAGCACGAATAAGAATTTTGAAAATAATGCAACGCATTGTTTAAAAGAGTGAAATGATGAAAACAGGCGTCACTCTTCTCACGTTCGCAGTGTCGGTACGCAGTATGATAAAAGTAAACAGTGATAATGGCTGGTTCTCCGATCACAACTGGTAATAGTATTTGGAAGGAAGAGCGAGTTGTAATAATTCGTAAATACTGAGAAAGAAACGAATGGAAATGAAAGTTGGGTCCTCTCACTTTTGAAATTTTATTTATTTTTTTATTTTAAAGATTTTTTTTCTATTTCTAGTGATATTGCGAACGTGTGTACAACAAGAGAACAAACTTACCGGTTGAAAGACAAAAATCAACGCTATCTGTTGCCCGTTGCAAAATAATTTTGAAAGTGTCGCATTGCATAAGTACAAGTTATGGAACTGCTATATATATATATATATATATCCACATAACACAACACAATATATATTCACAAAAAAAATGGTTTGGCTCGTTCTCAATACATGTAATTAAATTATACATACATGCTACAAGAAAGAAGTTTACTTTGAATAGGAAATAATCATACAGAGATTACCTATGTAAAAAGAGAGAGAGAGAGGAGCCTTTTTATTACAAAACAAAGGACGTAAACTTCCAGAGAGAAATAATTTGATGCTTGATCTAGACTCTAGACCCTAGAAATAAAAAGAACAGTAAGAAGTTCTAAAAGGGGAGATGGAAGAAAGAAAAAAAAAAAGGAGCAGAAGTTCAAACATGTTAAGGTCGTTTCGACGTGTGGTTGCAGTCGTGGAAATGAAGCACACTGACCGTTCACCGTCAGCGATAATATTTTTAAATGAAAGCGGCAAGCGAGGCGACCGGCACAATAAATATCGGGTTTAACGGAAAGATGCGAGCGTGTTGGAAGCACCACTTGCAAGTAATGGTTTTACCTCTGTCCACCTCCGTTTTTTTTTTTTCTTTTTTTTTTTAACCGCCTTCCCTAGGTTTCAGCTATCGCCTCGCGGCATTCCCTTCAATGTATCTAACTCTTCTTCTCCCCGTATATCGATACTTTCTCTCACTTAGCGGTTCTTTACAACTATTCCATCACGGCGAAGTTTTGATAAAATGTCAGGAGTAACAGCTATTCCCTATTATTCGAAGAAGAATAAGATTCCATTACGTATTCATCTTTTATACCTGTATACCTATATTCTTTGTTACTTTTAGGTTTAAAAGACTCGCGCGACTATGGATCATTTGTCATCATATACAAGATAGAGAACGAATGGAAAATGTGAGTGTCTCTTCGTTGTAAAAGGAGAAGACAAAAACAAAAAAAAAGCGGAAGGAGGTGAAATCTATTTTCAAAATAGTTTCACAATGGGCAACAGATAACTGGATACAAGCGTCAAATGTAGGGAAATACAGTGGAAATAGAAAGAAAAGGAGCTGATAAGACGTCGAGATAACGGGCAGTGCCCGTTCATTGTAAATTCGTGCAAAAGAATCGCGTTTGGTCCAGTGACTAAACTATTTGGCCAACGAGAGTTTCTTTTCATCGATAAGCATCGGTAGTAGTCAGCCACGATTTTTCGGGTGTCGTCTTGTCGTGTGTCGCAGCATTTTATTTATTCATACCGGGAGGGAACGTGTGTGGGGATTGGGGAAAATTCAAAAGGAACGTTCGGAATGGGAAGCAGAACTGGTGCCAGCAACAGTGCTGATGGTGTTGAGACCGTCTAACGATGACATTTAAATGCAGTGCCGCGTATCGTTTGGTTCTTCGTGCCACGACGATTCCCTCCTTCTCCGTCCTTTTCTCACCCCCCGTTCCCCTGGTTCATCTCTGCTCGAAATACAAGCCAGGATATACCTTGCTTAGAGCGTGCAATGTTTTTATCCTGTTATATCTCTCCGAGGTGTCGTCCGTTCTATTTTCAAACTGTGTGAATATTACGCTTGCGTTAATCGATATATGCATTAATCCACGGTGACAATGAGTCTAACGGACAACGAATCTTTTCTGTTGCAGCGTGATCCTGTGAATTTTTTTACCGGAGGATTCGAGAAGCTCGACATTTACATATCAGAGGCCCCGGAGGACCTGGGCAACGATGGACGCTGCCAGACAGGAATGATAGGTCATACATTGACTCATACGATTTAAAAAAAAAAAAAAGAAAGAAAAAAAGAGAGAGAGAGAGAGAGAGAGAGAAAGAAGCAATGAAATAATAATTAAACACGATATACGAATGTAGAATGCAAGAGGGTAGCACCGCCGTGGCGCTAGCGATGGTGACTCCTGGTTACGATCAGGACCCTGCAAGTGGGGTTGCCGATTACACGACCCATCAGGATCAGGCTCAGTTCGAGGCAGACAAGAGGGCCGTATACAAGCATCCACTTTTCCCGTTGCTCGCGTTACTTTTCGAAAGATGCGAACAGGCTACGCAGAGCTCGGACAACTCGACGTCCGAAAGCTTCAACATGGACATACAGGCCTTCGTCCAACACCAAGAAAGAGACCGAAAGCCTTTTCTGATCAATGACCCCGAAATTGACGGTTTGGTAAGTCGATTCGCACGTTCTGTCTCTGATAAATATGATGATAAACTAATATAATGATGAAACTAATGAATTAAGACTGTTATACAATGTAATGTGCGTCAACATCTGATTTTAATCTATGTACATACATTAAAAAAAATATATATTGAGTTTTATATATATATATATATTATTAAAAATATATATAGAGTTATATATATACAGAGTGTCCATAAAGTCTCTTTACAATTTCAAAAATTTATCACAAAGGCAAAGAAAAAGACAGACAAGTGGAAATTATTACAAAATGAGACGTATATATTTAAGTTTTTTTTAAATTAGTTGCGAAGCAATTTTATATATATAATATATATAATTATTATATATTTTATATTATATATATTATATATTATATATTATAAATATATACGTCTCATTTTGTAATAATTTCCACTTGTCTGTCTTTTCATTTGCCTTTGTAATAAATTTTTATATCAAGAGTTAATTCTATTTTTACAACCGCAAATCTATCAACGCGTAATTTAAAAAAACAAAATTGACCGAACGTGCGCACGAACGGCCGTATTAAATCGAATGATAAATATTTCATGACGGATGTGTATTTATAGAGAAGTAGGACGAATAAAAAGTTGGACAGATTTTACATGAAATTAATAAACGAAGCTTTAGTGCTCTTTCTTTTTTTTTGCAAAAGCACGAACGGAACTTATTGCTCGACCTGACTCTCAAAGAAAAGACAAAAGAAAAAACAAAGGAGAGAACAATGAGCGACGCAGCACGGCTCGACGATGAAAAGAAAGTCGTTTAATCGTGGACGTTGCTTTTTTTTTTCTGTGCCCCTGCCAACGCAGATGATCAAGGCGATACAGGTGCTACGGATACACCTACTCGAGCTGGAAAAAGTGCAGGAGCTGTGCAAGGACTTTTGCAACAGGTACATCACGTGCCTGAAGGGCAAGATGCAAAGCGAGAATCTGCTACGCAGCGATTACAGCCACCATGGGCACGATATGGGCCCATCGAGTGGCAGCAACGGGAGCAGTCCTTTGCAGGTTAGATATTATTTTGAACGTCTGGTTGATAAGGCGGCCTGGCCTGTTTCCCCCTTCACCTAAGTAGTTATCCTTTTTTTTTAGTGATGCGCAAGAATCGCGAGTGTAATTTCCGAAAGAGAGAGAGAGAGAGAGAGAGAGAAAAAAAGAAACGAATACGCTGCAACGCTATAACGCGTGTTGCCTCTAAGCTACTACTCTCTTCACTTCTTACTCTTCTACACTTACGCTCTAACTCCCTTCTTCTCTAATTCTCTTGAAACGAAATGGAAAAACTTGAAACCTAGACCACGTATATTCCCTTTGTTAACGTTGCTGCGTATGCACAATTCCTGCATAGACGATGGACACAGTTTTAAAATAACCCGGCCGGAGATTTCTTGCCTCTTTGTGTGGAAGATCTCGAAATGTCGGTCGACTTGACTGACTCTCGTGAGCACTTTGTGACCTAAATGTTGCTGGTGGCAAACGAAAAGCTACCGATTGAGAGACATTTTCCTAGTGTTTATTAAAATTAATGGTGTCTCGTCAATTATATGCCAACAAAATGGACAAACGGCTAGCTCTCAACTGTCTCTCACCTTGGTCACTAACATTTCAAGCTTAACTCGCATAAATTCAAATCCTGAAAACGGACAAATTCAGTTTTCGAAAAAGTTCCTCTGAATTTAACATTTAAATAGCGTGTGTCGAGATCAAAGTCGATCAACTTAATTAATAGAAAATATATGTATGTACATGTATGTTGTATATCTGAAGTGAAAGAAAAAGAAGAGATGAGCGATACTTGCGCGTCGCTCGAAATATTATAGAACCCCCACCCCTGCTCTCTGACGGCTAGTTGCGACATATATTTCCCAGGTGCTGTCTTCTACAGGCAATGATGTTGAGTCGGGAGCTAACGGATTCAGAGTGAGCAGAGGCGACACCCTGTCGGAGAACGGTGGTGCGAGTCAGCTGGCTGCGCAAGAGGAAGCCGGTAACGACAGGCCGTCGTCGGTGCGATCATCTTCCACTGCTCAACGCTCGAACAGATCCTCCAGCCAAGACCATGACGATCCACTGTCACCTTCCACGGTACACGGGAGCACGCCCCTCTCTCAAATTGGGGCTCATTCCTGTGCGCCAGTCAACGACATGTATCTTGGTCAGGGTAAATATAACTAAATAAACACTTTGATTTCACGTCACAAATAACACACAGGTAACAATAACAATTGAAATCGAACGAGTCTTTCACGCATTTTTATTTGATAATTTGTTCTCTTTCTTCAGTTTGCCTTTGAAATTGAAGTGTTTGCAGCAAGGTGAGAAGGCAGCTCGGTTATTTTTATGGCCCACTGTACAGAAAGTGATTTTTTTTTTTTTTTTTTTCATTAATTTTGAATTAATAGCTTTCATTCAGAGCTACCTCCTCATGTTGCAGTTATTTTGTAGCCTTGATGCAGATGCAGATATTCAATCTTTTATTTGAGATTTTTGTTTGCATATTGAATTTCAGTACGGCAACATTGATGATCGCAGTAACAGGATTATAGATCATAGCTGGCTGATTTCGCCTCTCTAGTCTCGAATATTATTTTTTGTAATTGAAAACAATGAAAAATTGAACTTTGACAAAGATGAACAAAAAAAAAAAAAAAAAAACAATACTCCAGTTTAAACGTAAGCATTATCCAACTTACGTTTATAGATGATATGGACTATGTGAATATTGGCGAAAGAATATATTTAGAAGAGGCTGGTTATTGGGGCCTTCTCGCCTTACAAGAGCGTGAAAATGAATACATCGATGTCGGGGATGCAAATGACGAAAAGTATTTCGGTTAGACGAGCTTGGTTCTTTCTTACCAATGACTAACATCTTTCACTTGAGTATTAACCACTAACTAAACATGTGTGAACATAAACTGTACTTACACGTAATAGATAATGTCGATATACCGCGTAAAATAATAACAACCGACGAGTACGTCACGACAAATATATCGTGTTCATTGTGTCTAGATATCACTGTGGCAGGCTCCCCTTCACCTGCACCAAGCGAAGACGAAGATGAAGGATGTGGCACTGGTACTGCTACTTCCAATCACAGTAGTGGCCACGGAGGTAATCATAGTAGCGTTAAGAAAGGAAGACAAAAGCGAGGCGTATTACCTAAACAAGCTACAAGCATTATGCGAACTTGGCTCTTTGAACATTTAGTTGTAAGTGTAATCCAATGATCGTTATACTCTAGTCTAGTTGTACCGAGTTTGTTACACAAGCTCGCCAACTATTCACACACACACACACAACTTCCACTGCCACTTGGGTCGAGGTTGGAGGATTGTAAAGACTGACGTCGATTATTTTCTAGCATCCGTATCCGACGGAGGATGAGAAACGCCAGATAGCGAGTCAGACGAACCTGACGTTGCTCCAAGTCAATAATTGGTTCATCAATGCTCGTCGACGAATCCTTCAGCCGATGCTGGACGGTGCCGGGGCGGATTCAATACAGCGTGCTGGGAAACGTCATAAGGTGTCGAAACACGTGGTGCAACATCAGCAAGTACAGCAACAGCAGGGCGGTGGTTGGCAGTCCGAAGACTCGGGGAGCGATTCTGGCTCCAGCGACGGTGAGGGAGGTGCCGATAGATCGAAAGACGGTAACGATAGCGATGAAGATGATCTTCACTGACCTCTGTCGATCATCGAAACGTCAGCCTCTTTACGGTACCTTCAAATCCAGTTGCTCATTACAGTATTAAGGTATTCGAGAATAGATTTCGCTTTAATTGTCAAATACGTAATTATTCTCGCGAGAATTCAAGGGTATTATTGGTCGAGGTTATCACGCTCTCTTACATCGGACCCGACAGTTTCGATCTTCTTTATTCGTATTGTCACGGGATGTCTTTGCGTCTTTCAACATCGTTATACGTTAACAAACGATCCGAAAAGCATTGAAAGGAGATCTTGTGTAATTCAATTGTGAAACATGTTCTCCTCTTTTTATATATTGTCCGTAAGAGTGATTCAGTCAGGATAAGAAAAAAGAGAACATCTTTTATCGAAACCGCCAAGTAGAATGAAGCTTGTTTTAGAATTGTTACACTTCTTATTATTTTTTTTTTTTTTTTTTTTTTTTATCAATTTCGTTGCTACATTGAAACAGCTTGTTTTTCCCTGGATTGTTTGTTACTTCCTGCGATCATTTCTTAACGATTGTTAATTTACATATAATGGTTTAGGCTGACGAACACATACGTGGAATGAACCATCGTTTGTTAAACCATAAGCCGCATTTTCCACAACATTTACCGAGCGACCCGTAAGTTTCAGTTGGTTAGAGAGTAGCTCTAACATCAATAACTGTTTCGTAGGGGCAAATTATTTTTTGAAAAAAAAAAATAAATAAAAAGAAGACTTGAATATTGACACCAGTGAGAAGAGAGATCTTTATGGAAACAAATACATTTGCGTGTAACGTGTACATTTTTTCTATAATATAAACTACGAACGTTTTACTCCTTTAAATGATACGATTTAAAGAAAAGAAGAAAAAAAAAAAAAGAAAAAAAAGCTAACTCTAAGGTAACAACAGAAAAAAAAAATCAGCGTTACTGTTTATATATTTTTATATCGAAACTTTATTTCCTTCAAGCTGCGTTTTTCCCTGGCTTCACAGCGACACGAAACGTCTTTCAATATTTAACAACAATAAAAAAGAAAAAAAAAAAAGAAAAGGAAAAAAAGAGCAGTACATGATTAGAAATTATAATTTCCCTAGAAAGTTGAGGATAAGAAGAGGATCCTTTTATTGACAAACTACAAACTTAGTCTTATTTTCAGATGTTCTGATATACTATGAAAATGTTTTACAAGAGACACATTTATCCTATGAACCTTGAATGGAATTAAGAACAGAAAAGGCTAACAGTGTTCAAAGTAAAAAAAGGAGAAGAAAAAAAAGAAAGAAAGAAAGAAAGAAAAATGGAGATCAACCATCTGACTTACTTATTAGTTCTGCGAGCCTCGTATATAGCTGACTCGATTTCCTGAATAGTTTTGACAGAATTTAGAGATATTTCTTGTAAAAGGGGATATATATACCTGGCACTTTCTACAGTGTTATTGAAAATCGTCCAAACGAGACTATGTATAATATATAGATATCTTAAATAACGACACGAATGAACGATCGTTCTTAACCCTTCCTAATTAAAAATAAGCTATGCCGATATTGTGCTACTACGTTTACAACATAGGCCAGATGTGTTTTTCGCGTGTGATCGGTCGCCAACCATCCGAAATATAAACGAAACAGATCAATCTGAACCTCGTGAGAAAGAAAGAATCGTGCGTGAAAAAGTCGAGAAAACGAATTGACATGAATTCGGGAGGGGGGGGGGGGATGATGATTGTGATGATCGGTCAGTAATGGTAACAATCTCGGTCTTGTACTCTTCGTGCCATTAAAGAGCGTGGTAACTTCCGCGTTTAGTCTTTGTTCAGCTCTGCAGTGTCGTGACATAGCGAAGTGCTATCCCTCCAAGATAATAATAATAATAATAATAATAATAGTAATAATAATAATAACAACAACAATAATAATAATATTATAATTAATAATAATACTATTACGACTAATAACGATAACAACAACAATGATAATATAATACTACTTTAAATATATGATGATTATATTTTTAAACTCTAAGTGTCGTCTTTGAAGAAGAGAAGAGAGAAAGAGAAAAAAAAAAAGAAAAAAAACAAAAACACGAACGTGTTTACCGCAGTTCGGATGAATGTGGTGTTTGCTGTACATACAATATACGAGAACTATTAGAGATAAAGGAGAGAACGCTGTTGCGAGTTTTCTTCGAAAGAGAAGAAGCGAGAGAAACACGATTGACAATGTAATATCACTTTCCTTGTAACCGAAGAAGAAGAAGAAGAAGAAAAAAAAAAGAAAACAACAACCAGAGAAAAAGAGTCTAAGACTTGACGACAAGCATACATGCCATCTTAGGGTTATAAGTGTTCATACATTCGCTGTCTGCACATGATCGAAATTGCGTTTTACTGAAAGTGGTCCTTCAGAATAGTTGGCGAGATGTAAAACGTTTTATTTGAAGGGGGGGGGGGGGGGGGAAGAAAGAAAGAAAGAAAGGAAGAAAAAGACGAGAAGAAAACAGTTCCAAGATTTTCATCGCTTAATATATATAATCGATTTTGTTTTTTAAGACGACGACTGTTAATCATGTACATACGACATCTCTCCCAGCGTGATTGTCTTCTTATTATTCTTGAATTCATTTCCAAGCGTTCCGTCCATCGCATTTCCAAACACTTTTCGAGATCTTCGACTGCCTTCGAAACGCTATTGTCCCGTTAAAGCGTTTCAAGCATTTTTTTTTTTTTTTTTCAAACGTAGAAAATCGCAGAATGCAAGGCTTGGCAATTATTTTCAAGCTCACACCGTCATTATACTCTCTCTCTCTCTCTCTCTCTTTTTTTTCTGACAGAAAAACTATTTTCCTGTATTTTCAATTCTCTCTTTCACGATCTGTAAAATACGCTAAGAGACGAGATTGCGAAATGAAAGAAGGAAATAACAATTCACTAAGAATACTTTCTTAACCGCTTGCGCTCGAATGACGTGCCACCCGCGTCGAGAACGTTTTTGTTCCAAAAATTGTAATATTTTCTCAGTATTAAGTATGTTTATGTAAAACAAAGTTAGGCGAAACAAATAACAAATTCATTAATTCTTCTCAGTAATTTCTCTCGCACCGACGAGTTCAAATAGAAAGCGACGAATTATTATATGTACGGTGGCTCGGTCACTCGTTACGGTCCGCAATCAGTCGCCAGCGCAAGTGGTTAATAACAAGCTACACCGGCGTCGGTGATTCCTAATATACACGTAGCTAATTCTTCCGATTCCCGTGCATACGTCTGTGAAAAGAGATTTGCAAACTTTTACGACTGACATACGCAGCCGTCGATTTTTCGATCGTCGATCACTTTTTTTTTTCTTTTTTTTTTTTAACGACATCGTGAAACGATGAGGTTCGTAGATCGCAGGTGTGATCAAGGATGCGAGAAAGAAAGAAAGAAAGTAAAAATAACTGTTACAAATGTTCAAACCACTGCGGTCGAATGTACTCTGAATGCACTCGGTTGGAGCATTCGAAGCTTGAAGAATTATCGAATCGGATCTGTCGAATGATTTGCTTTTGCTCCGTTTAAATTGGTGTCCTACTTCACTTCCGGTATACATACATAATCGATGTACATAGCCGAAACAGGCACAAGGTGCTTCCATTAGTGGCTTACGAGCTTTCTCCGAGATAAACCAATTTCTATTCCAATAGTTGGGCCCAGTGTCTTATCCGCGGCTGCTCTGTGAAACTTATTGTAAAAGAAGTTCCAAAGGGGAGAAGCAAGTTGAACCCGGGGCTTAGTAAAACGATATCGTCAGTTGAAGACAGCTTTTATTACATACAGTATAGCTCCATATACGGTGTAGTGATATAAGTGAGGGGAAAAAAAAAGAATGAATAAATAAATAAATAAATAAATAAATAAATAGGTCGAACGATTGTGGACAATGGTCGCGGAAAAAAAGATAGAAAATCAACGAAAGAAACGCTGATCCCATTATAGGGCGAAACATATACATGTACATCGTTTGATGGCATTTTTTTCTACGTTGCTTTTCATCTCTAACTGGATCAGCGATTAATTGAAAAAAGAGAGAAAGAAAACAAAACGGGTCTACGATCGCTCGTACCAGTTATAGGTCGTCTGTGTTTATAAGTACCAGCAATAAAATGCGCACTCTTCATAAAGGGATAGAACTAACAATAAGAATCGTCGGCTCGTATCGCGTCAGATATCACCTGGTACGGGACTATACTGTACACTCTCGACTAAGCATAATTATAAAATAATGGTAGATTTATAAGAGGTAGGTTGTAAGGCTGAACCACGTATACGTATGTGCTGCGGCACCAGACGACTGTGATAACTCGGTGGGCGGTGCCCAGCCTCCTACTTCATACTTGTATACTGAAGAATTATGAAATATTTCGAAGACACGTATACACGTACATGTACACGCGATACAAAAGCCAGAAATTAAAAGAAACACACACACACACATAAAGTAGATACATTTACCAGAGAGGATATGTATATGTTAGAGCTTGCATTGAGAGAACTTAGTGCTTTGGTCCGTAGTACTTGCTTGGATTGTTCCTTTTTCGCCTTTTTGCGAGTTCTCGCTTGCGGTCTTGAGTGGCTCCTAAGTTCGAGTATGCTTGATTTGAAAGCGGGTTGTCGGACGTATTCGAGGATCAACGAGTATTTGGTATCTTTTGTAAATGTAAAGGAAAACAAGTCGATACGGTAGACATAGATTTACTATAATTATATATACTATACAGGCATACATATTTGGTCTACTATAATTGTTTAAGATTAAAATATGAATGCAAATATAAAGTATGAAAAATTCAAAACGTATGAACATTTTCCATCCTTCCAGGTGCATGAGGGGACGGACCTCCCAAGTAAATCTCTAATGTTGCATTAGTGATTGAAGTGCAAGCTCTAAAATATTTGAGAAGATAGGAATGGACCGAAAAAGTGTGATGATAATTAAGATTAAGTTTCATCCTTCGACTGCCTGAGTTCGTTGAATTATTTGTTTGTCTTCCAATAGATTTTTATGATTACTATACTAAAAACAATGTATATTTCACGTGTTATATTTCGCATATTGTTTCATTATGTATTGTATCGTTAATATGTCATGTACTATTAGGATAAAGCTTTTCTTTAAACTTTTTGTGTTGTATACATGCATTGATCTGCATTGTTCTGCTATAAATATGATGCAAAAAAAAAAAAAGAAAGAAAAGAAAAGTAGGGCTATTCAATTATGTGACTTACTTGTACTTTGCATCTGCGAAACAGTTTAGTCAAACTTTGGGATTACCACTTTCTTAATTTGTGTCTGTGTTGTAATTTTGTATTCTGTTTATTCCTATTTTATAAAAATTTCTTTACGTTTCGTTACGTTTCTTCGATACAAGTGTCTGTAAGAAATATATTTTAGTTTATGTATCTCATACAATATTCAAGAAGTCTAAAAGAGCCATTCCGTACCTTCTGGAATATACTTGAACGTACATTAACAAATGTTTTTACAATACTACAAAACAGATGCATGTATATAATAAATATAAAACTAAAGGACTTTCGCAGGTCCATTCCTAACTTGAAATTTTAAGTCGTAAATTAAACGTATTACATACATACTAAAAAAGAAATCATAAGTAAACAACATGAATACTTCTCTCTCGTGTACATCAAGGTCCTGTTAAATAAGTTGTTTATTGATAATAAACGCCATCACGCTTGCAATACGTGTTTCTGATTTTTATCGTTACCTTAAGATGTTAATAGTCAATTTTTCAGTAAGCGATTTTACATGTAAAATGATATGAAAGATTAACTTACTGATTCAAGTATAAAAACTTTTAATGGAAAAAACTGTGTGTTAATGAAGTAAGATTGATCTATTATCGGAATTCAAGTAAAAATTTAAATGTTTCGCTTTACCATACAAAACTACTTTTTATTATCGATAATGAGAACATGTAACTCATACATTTAACAAAACATCGGTCAATTGTATTGTTCGTCACACTCGTGTACATTTAAAAAAATATGAAATTGCAAGTAGACGCAGATAATTATTTATAAAAGCTCCTAAATTATGAGAAGGAATCAAAGAATTTAGTAAATAATATCTCTTTTGTAATGTATTTACACTGTCCTTACAAAATGCAATCAATCGGTGTACATATTTACAAATATTTTGGCTAAAATTTTCCTACAATTTCGTTCTGACTTCTGACAGAAGAATCCTTCGATTCAATTATTTTGTTAATTCCTACAGCCAGTAATCTAGATTTCTTAAATTACGAATAATTATTAGTTAAAGAATAAATATTGCAAACATGCTGAAAACATGAAATAATCAATATGCAATCTTAGATTCCTTTTTAATCAAAATGAACCCTTTATTGCAATTAAAAATTTTTCTATGAAACGAATTTTCGAGGCAAAGAAATTCGTTTACATCATGTATGCTATATTACTATCGCGTTTAAGTATTTCATAGAATTTATTTTTAGGTATCATGAGCAAGAATCGCGTTGAACGAATTAAATATCCTGCACTAACGTCAATTCATTTCCAATATGGGATAACTATAATAAATAAACGGAGAAATATAAAATTACAATTGCTAAAATTAGTACCTATGAAAATGATCTAATTAACGATTGAGTGTAACACAAATCAAATACATGAATGACATCTACATATATCAAATGTTTGTGAACAAAAAAAAAAAAAAAAAAATGGGCATGGAATTAAATAACCGTTGAAAGTACTATGTCGATCATACTAGCTGTAAATATTAGATGTAATTATACATATATAAATAAAATACGTATATACATGTATACGTTTAAATGTTGCGTACAAAAAGGATTCCAGTGAAATAAAAAATTCAACAGCTTTTCTAGTGCTAGTATACCCTGATTATGTACGTCGAGATACAGACGTAACACTCTCGCGTCAATTTCGATGGAATATAAAAAAAAAAAAAAAATAAATTCCATCGACTCATTGAATACACATAACGCACATTTATAAAAATGTATATGCTCGAATGTATATGTATAAGTATATGATTATCGATTCATATATAATGAATAATATCGATAATATCAAAGAAAGGGACGTGACAAATTAAATGAACGCGCACGATCGTTCCCATTATACTAACAACAGATGCACAAGTTTGATTAAACAGTCATCGTACACGTCACGACAACGTCGGAATTAAATGTCGGTGGCAATTCGTAATATATTTCAACATTGAGGTATAAAAATTGTCCGAGAGCGTACCACACATACATTCAAAGGCTAGTTACTGGAACATCCTCGTCCTCTTGATGATCCAACCGTGCCATTGATATGTGGTCCGCAGCGTATCCCTAGCAGTTTATCGTTCTTCTAAAACAAATTTCTTTAATATTTAACGTAGTAATTGACTAAACTAATACAACGGGCTTTCTACATTTCAAGTTACATTAAATTACCTCGAATTAAACAGTATATCAGCTCGGGAATTAATGAACCATACGAGAATGAATGACACGCCAGCCACTGAACTTCCTAAAATCATGGTGAGCCGTTCTGTAGCTGCTGAAGGTTTCAGGAACATCCTTACGCTTAACGTTTGCCATATAGATTCTGTCCATGTTGAATACATTCCCGATTTCATGTCGTATCCTAAGAACCAAAACGTAAAAGAGCTTGTAATTGTTCCGGAACAATTTTGTTTAATGAACCTCTCAATCGACAAACTTACCATCAATAATAAATGCTGGACTCATGGCGGTGCTGTAATTTACAGTCGAGTTTATACATAAACCTGTGTTATTAATACCGGCCATCCAAATAAGATGATTTTCATAACACATCGCTTCTGTCATATTTGAAACTTCTTCTCTAGTCAGAAATGCAAGAAGTTGTCCAGTCAATGTTGTGGCAGTATTTGGTACCCTATGCACGCCAACGTATAACGACAAAACTTGATTTGCTAATTTGGCGTTTGGAGATGAAGCAGCTTGAAACAAGGTGCATTTAGCAGTCTCTAAGTAACATTTCAACATTTCCGAGACGTAGAATTCAACCAAATGAGAAGAATCGTAATCGACAAAAGGCCGAGCACCGAATACATCTTCATAAAGGATTTCGGCGACGCTGGTTGCTATCTTTGCCAAAGCGGTTGCAAGCCCGTCGCTCCTAAAAGAACATACTTTTTATAATCAAAATTTAAAACAAGATCTTACCATTTAAAGGCATAACATTAAAATAGCTGAGTACTTGTTGAAATTAAGACTTTCCGCATCATCCAGAATTCCATTGTAATATTTGTTTTTAAATTGTTGGCCATGATCACTTATAACAACAGCAGTCAAATTTGGCCTTTCTTCTAAAAAACTCTGTACAGACGTCGGCGGTACACTGCCTTCCAAAATTTTAGCATTCAACGCTACTTGTATCTTTTTTATCACTTCGTCGTTCTGGGCATTATTAGAATGAAGAAACAATTCTCCTTCAGTCAGCTGACCAAATTCGATCACACTTTTAATATCATCAAACTTTAAATTTACACCACCTAATGCATTGAAGTTACCTTCTTTCAAATCATAAATGAATCTACTAGATCCTATATAATCAAAAGCTTCGCCGTTTAATAAACAGAAAACAACGTTAGTTTCTGGAAAAAAGAAAGATACGACGAGAGATTAAAAAATACTTGTACATGCATGCATTGTACATATAATACATTGTTACACCTACTATTCACTACAGCATCTTTAGCTAACGTATTCAGATAATAAGCGGTGGCAAGTAATGTCACTAATCCTGTGACTACATTCCCTGCACCAGGTGATATTCCATCAAACAAAGAAGAAGCATCCAATCGAGCTGTTACTAATATAACAGAATTTTTATCTTGATTTATGGGAGCCAAAGGCCAATATATATTCCTATCGCCCAAAGGATCACAGAATTGTGTTGGATTGAAATTCAGTTTAAAATCACTACGTTTAATGCAAGATTCAGAATTAATTGCGGCAAACATGAACGATTTCATTTCTAATGCACACAATGGTCTATGCTGTTGATTCTCTATATCATGCGCATTGTGTTTTAAAAAACAGGATCTTACAGCTTCTACCAATGTTTGATTCTGAAATGAAAAATTGGTCAATTTTGCAACCTATGCGAACGACAAAATGTAGGAAGAGTGAATTAATTACATAATAATCTAAAGACAACCTCTGTATAAAACATGGGGAAAGGCCAATCTTCCATAAGCAATGAGGATCCATGGGGATTCCAATCCACAAGAACATCATCATTGCACTGTTTGTATCCTGAATATCTGTTGGGGCAAGTATCTTCAGGAGAATAAAATTCAGGAAGTGGTTGACTACTATTTTTAGCCAACAGAACTCCATTTATGTTATTCATGTTCTTCAATTGAAGTAGTATGTCTCTGGTGAACATGGAAAATGTAAGAACCACAGTGTAATCTCCAGCAGTAGCATTGTGTTCAAGCCATCTAATGTCATCTTCATCTTCAACTAAATGAATAACACCAACACTTCCTGATCTACTTGCTACAACATACAACACAATAGTTTTTTTGTCAATTTACCTTTGTCTCATTAGTCAAATTCAGTTGAAATATTAAGCCAAAATTATTTACAACAAAAAGTTACATTGACAAATGGATTACACAGTGTAATGTATAATAATCTTACAGGAACATCCAAATTGATGTGTTCCATTGTGTCTACGAAAACAGGCAGCAACTCCTTCAAAGTTCATATAAATCATATCCTTTATTCGCTCTGCAGCCACTAAAAGAAACAAGTATATACTTATTAAATCTTGTTTCTGGATCATATAAAAATTTTCCAACATTTTACCCACACACTCGACTTTACCCATGCTTTGTTTTGAAAGTCAAGAGTTTCATAATTTTATAGTTTATTAAATTACTCGTTGAGATGAAACCTCAATAGTTAATCTTTTGTCTATTATGTAGATATTCTGGAAGTAAAGCTCTTTTTTTTATTTATCTTACCTAGATTTATCACGAAGAATATTAAAAGATATCCGTAATGCAAACATTTTGCCATTTTTCCCTTCGTGGTGGCACCTGTCAACCGTTCGTATTTTCTTTAACCACCACTACGGATCCTTTTTGCGAAGGTTAGACACGACGGCACAGATGCATCGCGTGAATCAGAAAATTGAGCGTTTCATATTTCGCCTGATCCTACTAGCGCCATCATGCTGCGATCTCATTATTAGAAGTTGTCTTCTGGATCGCTATGGTAAATCAGAAGGGGTGAAAAATAAAAATTTGTTCTATAAATAATTAATATAACTAGAACATGTTTCATTATGTTTTAGAACAATTTGCAATCAAATGCATCAATACTTAAAGACAATCTAAAGAAAATTTATTGAATTACCCGTTGCAACATCCAACAGACAATCAAGTGAAGTCGAAATGAAATTTTGATAAGCTTTTAAGATCCAGCCGAACGAACGAAGTAACTGAAATATTTATAAAGAAAAAAAAAGAAAGAATGAAAAAAAGAAATGGAAGTCAGTTGAATTGAAGTACCTACCCATAAATACTACGTTCCTGAGCATTAGTTCATTAGTCATTCTTACTCGTTCCAACTCGTCATCTCGTTGCCAGTGTTATTTCGTCATGTGTGTTAATAAGTTAAAACTCTCCTCCCCTATCTTTCTACTGTCTACGTAGTCTTAAAAAAAAATTCTTTTTTATAGTGACTGTATCTTTGCGTTCGAAGCACTATCACGTTTTCTAGGTAAAGTGATAATTCATTAATGGAACGTCATCGTAATACATACATAAGTTATATGACGCGCAATATTCAATCAAATGTCGTAAATAAATACGCCATACACACGTCGTCGTATCGATCGCGCAATTTGTAATTATCAACAGCAAATATAATAATCAGTAACTTTTTTTGTTTTTTTTTACAAAACTCTTCGATACATGTAGTTTACTTATCGAGTAAATTTGATATTTACAGGGAGCTTGAAATAATGTTAACTTTGTGAGAAGAGACGCAACAGAGAAAAGAAGAGATAGGATAATTCATATAAATTACAAAGGTAAACAATTACTTTTTATAAGATTTAAGATCTGTTTCGGATCAGAGAGAGATCAAACAATTGACATACATTTTTTCCAATAATAATAAAAAGTAGCACTATAATATTTATATAATAAAATATTTAAAAAATATTCTTGCAGATAATTTAACGCGCCACTTCTCTGCTCACTTGTTTTTTCCATTCAGAATGATGAATTTTGAAGAAGCTTACTGCTCGAAAACTTCTGGTTTTATCACGTGTTAAATTCCGTCGAATTCCGTCGAATTCCGGGAACATTGTTCACAATTCCCAACTTCGAATCCCCTCGAGGGAGGCCCCTTTCGAATTCGCAATTCATCGTAAGAATTATCGCAAAAACGTGACCTGTTCTCCACATTTTCTACAAAAAGTAGTTTGTGTCGTTCGTTCCTTCGTTAATTCCCGAATTCCTGAAATTGACGTCGACGTCGGCATTTTCCCTAAAACAGGAAGCGGGGGGAAGGAGTGGAGGAGGGGACACGCATCGAGATGATGACGCATGTCGCGTGAACGGTATATAGAATAGCCATGGACGAATTGCCTATGAAGCACATATACAGGTATCATTAGGCAGTGTACACGTGAGCCGTGAAACACGTGTGTCAGCTGTCTTTCGCGGTGGAACAGTGTCGCTCGCACCAGAAACACCGCAGCGAGTAAAGTGTCGAGTCGAGACTAGTTCTTCGGGGAGATCGTTCAACGAAAAATAATCGCCGAAACAAGAGAAAGAGGGAGATCCTTTCGTGCAACGATCTTTGAAACGTGTGTTTTATAGTTACCAGTAGTTGCGTAGTGCACGAGATTTTAACGAGAAACAAGCAAACACATAGAGAAATATTGGTATTTGGAAAACGTCGCATTATTGAGAGTGTGTGTTGTTCTGCTTTTACGTACAAAAAAGAAAAAAATCTACGTTTCAGTAGGGGTGATCAGTAATTCGGTCAGTTATATAGGGGGGGAATGATTAGCACGATGTTGAAATTCAACGGCCAGGTCACAGGGTTCGCTGCGTAACATTTCCGTGGCAAGGAAAATTGTAATATCGATATAGAATAGCTGTCGATGTTTTCTCGCAAGAATAGTTTTTCAATTGGAAATGGCGAAGCGTTATTTATCGTAACAGTGCCGCGAGTTACGATCTAGATTCGTTAATTGACCACCTCTATCCTATCCGTAGCTCTTGAAACTAACTTTTTTGGAACGAGTCTTTGCTGTTGTAGGTGTACAGTGAATCTTGAACATTTTTATGTGAATTGTATCATGTGTTAAAAATGTCCAGGTTTCTTAATGTGATGGATGATTGACTATTTAAATATACTTTTGTACATTTTTCATTTAAGTGAATCTCCTTATATAATCATATTTAGCGAGACCATCTTTTCTGTTAATTAATGTGTTCAATACCATTGTTCATGCTGAGTGTTAATTTTTTATTTTACGCCAATACGAATGATTTGTAACGTCTGATACACATATTTAGATTGGTGTCAAATATAATCACGATTCATAAATGGTAATTCTACATCGCTGTCAGACGTTTGTAATTTCGTAGAAAAATACCTCTCTTGATAATAAAGCCTGTCCCGTGGTCAGTTAACGAAGGACCAGTTTGGTGTAATGAAATATTGTTGTTATATTTGGAAGAATGAGTTGCGTTGCTCTATTTGATGTGATTATAATGTGCTAATGGTACGCGGTTTGTTTCAGGCGACAACTTGACCGGGAAACCGAATCGAATGCTGGCGGCGAGCCACTGCGAAAGTAAATGGGTTTCGCTTCCAAAGAACACGATTCTCCATCGCAGACATTTCGTTCCATCCGTCAGCTTGTGCCCGGCGATTCGCGCTCATTCGCAGATCACCGTCCTTGAGGAACATAAAATTCAGTCACAACCGGGATAATAGGTAACGATTTCTGTTCTTTAATCTTCAATTTACGTCATTCCGATGCATGCGTCGTATGTATGTGCAACGACTACAAAATGTCGAATGTGATACACATTCAAGTATATTGAATTTCGCATCATTTTTGTGGTACAATCGCGCGACTGTAAAAATTTGATTATTATGAAAATGATCAATTATTTAATTTAAATTGATACATTGAAAATGAATTTGATAAAAAAAAAAAAATCTGTTCTTATGGTCGCCGAATTATACGGAAGCTTGTAACGTACGAAAAGTTATAATGTCATTTTTACGTATCGTGATAAGAATAGAGTATTTATATCGAATAATAATCAAATGGGACAGCATTTGAATGGGACAGCAGAGTTACGTTGTAAATAATATTTTTTTTAAATGAGACAACGTTAGAGTTACGTTCGTACAGAACGATAAACCGTTTAGTATAATATCGTCTGTCATTGATGTTCGTTCACGGCTTACCTTAAATTTAACGCTACTGTTAAATTTACTTGCCGTTTCAATCGTGTTACGAACGAATGCGTCGATCTTACAAATGAACTTGTAAATTATTGGTAAATCCTGAAGTTTTCGGAATTTTTTTTTTTTTTTTTTTTTTTTGCAAAAAGCTAATTACATCTGTTTAGTTTCCGAAATCTACGTTTCAAATGTTTCTCAATACAAGTTCGATGCATTGCAAAGAATTTACAAATTGTAAAAATTTTTATAAAACGTTGCTCATCGAATTTTTAATCTTTTTTAAGGGATAAGGTTTTTAAACGAGTATTCGATCAGTAGGGGCAATCGAGTACACAACGAACGATGTTTAATTAGTAATTAATATCAGTTTCCTTTCTCTTCGTAATACACGTGAGTCGCAAAGGGGAACACGTGCATGGTCTACTGGGAACCGGCAACCGTATCTACAAGTCCATGACCTCCTTTAATAGATTACAAATTTCTTCTTTTATATATTTCGTTTCACATAATGTAAATCCTTTTTCTTTCCTGACACTGTCAGATATCATATTAGAGTCTTTTACATTTAAAGGATATAAAAGAAAATCCTAAAAAATTAAAATACAGTTTCATTATTAAATAAACAATTATTTTTATTTATTTTTAAAAAAATTTCTATTGGAAATAAGAAGATCCTCGACGGATTCTCAAAGAAAGAGTTAAAGTTCCTGATTTTGAATTCTCGAAAAAAAAGATTTAGATCTGTTTGGAAGATTGGAGACTTAGGATTTCTCGCCGCTCGGGTACAAATTCTATTGCAAAAGAGGAAAGAGAGGAGTGAACATCATTCATCAAATTGAAGATTCTCCCTATACAATGAATCCACGTGATCCGCAAACGTGAGCACGTGTATAGCTAGAGGCTAAGGAACGTTTGATTTCCAATTAGTCCATGACCGTTTTCTATCCGTAGCCGATCCTTTTACTCGGGTATACGGCTCAAAATATACATAGACCTCTTATAAAGATACCAATGCCGGACCAATGCAACGATGCGTAACTAGCACGTGCATGCCCTAGTCGTCAGCCTCTCCGTGGTCCCAATTCGACCAATGTTGTCCCCTTGCACAACGATTACAACAGCCTTTCCAATCGTCCTTTCGCTTTTTCTCACCGCCCTCTGCGGCGGAGACCGTGGCAGCTCTCTTCGGCTACGAGTCGAGGGCACTGCATTCCTTCTGTAGCAACCCAAGTTCGTTCAGCAAGTTCTTGAGAAGTAGCGCGGAGCCTTTCGTGGCTACCTACACGCTAATTGGATACACCTTGAAGGATTTTTCAGCCTATAGTTATAGGATGGTTTAAGATTGATTTCATCAATTATATTTTGAAAGTGTAGATAAAGTGTTCAAGTTGTGAAATTTTTTGGAGATTTCTTGTTGGAGTGTGATTTATTTATTTATTTTTTTTTTTTTAAGGAAAAATTAAAGATTGTTATAGTAACGAATGTGTAATGTAAAATCGTAGACACTATGTCTCTGTGACAATTAATTCTTTACAATATGTCGTAGATTGAAAATAGGTACATCTAAAGTAATAGACTTTTATTTAATAATTTTATCTTTTATCATAAAAATGTCGCAGTTGGAGTAATATAGTGTTTAGTAACTTCTTCTTGATAGAAGCAACTATTATAGATTGTAAATCTTTGAAGGGGATTGATGGTGGATTTAATTTATATTCTGGTAATGTAATTTGATTGCGACACATTGCAATTGAAAAAATTGACAATTGTGGTAATTTTTAATAAACGGTGAAACAGTTTTTGGTAATGTAACTTACATAGTTTTTGAAAGTGCGATCAATTGTTTTTAAAAAACTTTTGCTAAAATGTTTGCTGATAGATGCTGGCACTAATGAGCACTGTAAAGCCTGATTCCTTGGACGTCGACAATGATAAGTTCAAATCCATCATGAAAATATCAAGCAAAGGCTCGATTGAACAGAGGAGGGATCGTTCCGGAGGAAGCGATGAGGACTCTGCGAAAACTTTGCAACTTTTACGAATTAAGGGATTTCATCGATTGTTACCTGAAGGTTAGACTTGCTTTCATTTCTGCAAGAAGTAATACAATGACCAGCTTCATCCTTCGAAAATTCAATTAACTTGTTTGTTGAAAATAATATTTACGACATGAACAACGTGATATCGATTTTTTTGCAGGAATTAAGGCGTTGGTCAATTACTGCCGATACCTACAAGAATTATCATTGCCTTATTCATTGCTTAGTGACGAATTGTTATTAGCCTTGAGCTCTGAAAAACAAATGCAACTGGAAACCCTGCGATTGGAAGTGCACCCAGAAACAAAACCATTTCCGCGAGTCAGCGATAAAGCTTGGTTTACCTTTTCCAGCCACTTGCCGAACATAAATCTTATGCTGTGAGTGCATTAATACATTAACTTTTAACTATAAACATTCACGATCCGATGGTGGATTCTGACACAGTTGCAGCATTTAAAAGAATTGACGTAAATTTGTTGTTCTGTCACATGTATAAAAATACAAAGTATCCTTGTGTTACAGGAAGATGTATCTATATTTTATCGGTGTATTATGTAGTATATTATACACATGTAGTATGTAAAATGTAAAATTCATTCCGTAATGTGTCACCCTTTTGGTATTTCTTTTTATGGTGTGTAATATAATGTTTCATTTTGTACACTAAATTAGATTGTCCTACATGACGAGCGAAGACGATCAGAGTCCATTATTCGCGCCGTACGTTCCTATAACGCACTTATACTTCGGGGAAGCACCGTCGGAAGCAACTATATTACGTATCAGCTATCAATGTCCCCGGTTGATCGAGCTAGTAATTGCAGCTTATGGACCAGGTTTACTTGATCACGCATTACTCTCTGTCGCTCAAAGATGTCCACGTCTAAGCGCCGTGGGTTTGGGTGATTGCGAAATCACGTACGTAACTCGCTAATTAAATTTCTCTATCCAATAGTCTAATGCTTGAATTTTATAAAACTTGACATATTTCAACGAATATCGCGAGAGTTTCGAATTCTTCAATACTTTATAGCTGCTTTTAACGATAATTGCATCCACGTTGTACTTTTCAATTTCATTGTTATCGCATTGTAGCTTTTCTGTAATTAACTCACGATTCAGGCAAAATATTTAAATGACGGTAATATCTGTTTTCCTTGCTCCACGCTCAGTTGCTCAGGATTGTTGGAATTTGTTACACTCTGTGCAAAACGTTTGCGAATATTGTACGTTTGGGAAACGTCATTGATAGAGGATTCAGAACTTGACATCGCCAAACTATCGAAGAATGTGTCATTGCTCCTTGGTCGTACTTGGGTACCTGAATATATACCATTATGTTGAAACTTAATGAATGACCGAAGCGATTCGTTACGATGGAAATTCAGTTAATGGCCGACAATAGTTTGCGCATGTAACCAAAAAGTGTGCGTAAGTGATCAATGAAACATTACGGAACATGTATAATCTTTGTCCACTTTTTATACATATATATAAAAAAAAAACACACACACACACACATACACATTATGTAAGAAACCATATAATTTGTAGCATAGATATTATATGCACATTGTAGGTTTCCAATAATCTTAGGATTGATGTTTACAAAAAAAGCTTTTCCGAAGACAACGTTTTAAATATATGATTGAAGTAAAAAAAAAAATCTTCATGCTTTTTGATCCATCGTAATGCTGAAAATGGGATTTAACACTTGTTCCAAGAAGAATGCGGGGAAAAATGTTATTATCAGTTATCACGTTTTTCATTGATATAATGTAAAATCCAATACGATCGGATGCGATCTATATGTACAAAAAGAAGAAAAAAAGAGCAAAAAAACCTCATACTGTAAAAATTGCTCGTGTCTGTTAATACCAAAAATATAAACTTTATTAGATTATAATGGTATCTCTTGCGTGTAGTGTATATAAAATAAAATAATACCACTACTTATTTACCAACCGTCACGCATGATAGATATGTATAATATACAATAATTGATATAATCTATAATGTTATTGTAATACAACAGAGTATGTACATTATTTCTACATTATAACACAATAAATTGGGTATACTTAGCAATTACAATATTTAATAACGTTAACAATTAATACCCTTAATATTTACTTGTTTTTCAATTTACGCAATTATTCTGTTTCATTTTTTTCCTGTTTTTTCTTTTTACATTTTATTCACGCTATTCTAAGGATGCGAGGCGCTCAGTCTTATATCCCAACCGATATATCCCAATCTCTTGTCTTATTTAAGGCCGATTAAAAATCTATCGTTTCAAACAGTTTACAAATTTCGGTTAAGTTTTCGATAAATCATATTTTAATCGTAAATGAGAATCTGTGTCATTTTTTTTTTATCGCAACAATTCTAACATTATAATACATGACACGTAGATCGTGTCGAATAAATATTATTATACTTTTATATGAACATCATAATATTTTCGATAATTTTTTAAAAATATGACAGAGGTTAAATTATTCAATATATATAACAACATGCTATAAGATTGTTACATCATCGATTACAAAACGTATTAATTACTCATTAGCATTCATTAAGCAACTGATGAGTAGTAAGCGTACACAAAACTAATTTAACACTTAAAGTAACAGAGCCCTTTGAACACGCTTTAATATTACATATTAAAATGGTTATCTCCCTGCTAATATCAATATAGATATTTTAATGAGAAATATCGCGAGAACTTTAGGAACATGTTGAAAATTATTCTAATGTAAATGTATGACTTTTGTTTTTTATTCTATGTATTATCAACATACGCGTTACATAAATTTAAAATTTGTTAAAATAAAAATTACTCGAAAAAGGGCTCTTGTACACGTAATAAAATATTTCCATGAAAATTAAAATCAAATGCAATGATTAATTTTATTACTTTTTGCTTGATCAACAATTTTTGTTCATTATGATAATCTCTTGAAATTTACTAGATGAATACGATCACGTTTCATTCACAATAAAAATTAGAATAAGATAAAAATTATTTAAATGAAAATGTAACGTCACAATTACTTATATCGTCCATTTACTCGTTTTACATTTTTTATCTTTTATGTGATCTGTATATGTACGTATATATACTATATATATACGTGTAAATTTTTTTACGAATAATTCAATGTTGACAAATTTTATGTTAATTAACTAAAAGTCAGACAGTTACGTATTAGTCAAAACTTAGCTATATACACGATAAATCTCTTGAGCATGATCTGTACAATGCTAACAAATTCTAAAACTTGGAGTACTATTTACATGAAAGATTTTCCTTAGCAACAATTTACATTTACAGGAAAATCTATTTAAAATATAATATATTACAAGTTAGCTCTGTACAGATCACGATACGCCGAAGCTTAGTTTCAATTTTAAATACAGTTCACAGCTGCATACAAAACATGTCTAAGATATCATTAATTTTTTTAGCACCAGCTTAGGCATGTTTACCATCATTTTACATCTCCTACTTTTGGCAAAATAATAATAATGCTATTGTTTCGTAACGTTTACGAATAATAGGCTTAACGAAATAGGTCGGCAATTATCCTATGTCATTATAAAGGAGCAATCAAACAAATGGACGGGTTGGTTGCTTATTCTACGCATAATTTAAGTGTTTGGATACACATAAAATTGATGCAATTTTAAGAGACATAATGATTTTGAGCACTGTGGCTGCTAAATTTGCTTCAGGGGCTTGAATATTAAAGTAATATTCAACTCTCTCTTAAGTAATTCGTTTTAAAAAATCTTTTCAAGACTTTTTCTATCAAATGTTCACGGTGATCATATAAAGCTTAAGCCCCATGAATAAAATGGATCATATAATTATGATTGCCTTGGCGCATAATATTAACAACAACAAGATTTTCATAACGAAATATCGTATTGAAAATAATAGGTTCCCCTCTTTTAATAATAGATTCTGCTATTATTTACGCACCTGTCCATTATTTGTTAAGATATGGCATCTGGTACAAACCAGTCATATCGATAAAAATATCTCATACATCTGAATAGACCCTGTAACATTTTTTCAAAGTATTTTCCTTAAATTGACATTGATTTTATATTTATATTTAAATATATTTTTTTCATACCCAAACAATACAATCAATCCGGCATGTCTATAGAAATTATAGGTACAACGGGTTTCATTAGGTCGACTTTTTTAACGTGTTTTTCATTCTTTTCTGAGACCATTGGTTCTGATGGTGGTTGGTCTTGCTCACTTCTCGGTTGATAAGAAATATTACCATATTCTTGGAGCAGTGGACATAATCCCAATAGAAAATGACAAAAATCTTTTCTAATACCAAACCACCCTAGAATCATTAACAATTTTTTTTTTGTAATAATAGTAATTTTACCATTATAAAATATTTAATTCTACACTAAACATATATTTAATATTGATCTTACATCTGTTTCCTCCTTTTGCATCAAATGACATAAAAATAAGAGTTATATGAGATATTAAAAGCGGCATTGCTACAGTTGTATAATTCAATGAAATATCTCCATCCAATTTATTTGCTAATAGTACCTATAATGATAAATCAAGTCATTCAATAGCATTGTCAAAATTTATTCAAAGAAAAATTAATTTTAAAATTATTGTAATACTTACTTGAAACACAAGGATTGGAACCACAAGAAATGTATATGCCAATGCCGAATTCAAAGATGTCCGCCTTTGTCTGGCATTAATTTGTGGAGTTCTTAACAAGACAGCAGCAAAGACTATTGCATATAGCACTGCAACTAAAGATAATGATAGAAGTGCCCAAAGGGGAGCAAACACTACTTCCCAGCTCCACGTGATGATACCATCTAGTCTTAATGCCAAGAAAATAAACTGCAGTATATTTACTGCACAGAATAATTCAAGTTCAAACGATCGGTCATGCTTTGCAGCCCATATGCATACCTAAAGAGATAATAACATTTTCTAGAAACATAATTTATATTCAGATATACAATTGAAAATTACTTACAACTATTGATACTGCAGAGATAAAGATAAGTGGTATAAATACAAGCATCCAAAGATGTCTTTCAGATTCTAATTTATCACATACTAACAATTCAAACATTAACAGAATCAAATGTAATGCCAATGTAATCAACATTGCTTTATAATGTATATAAGCATCTCCTTCCAACCTTGCATGTGGATGCCTCCACCAAACATAACTTCCAATAGTAGCACCCAAAATTACCATGCTTTTCCAAAACCATATTGGTGTAAATACAGTCCAATAACTCCATTCTATGAAACCGTCCAAACGAAGCGCAAATAAAGTTGTAAATATCATCAAACAGGAGTGTACCAAAAATTTACTAAAATATAAATTAAAACTGATTAGTATATTTTATTGCATACAATACCAAATAAACATTTTTGAAATTGCATTGAAAATGTATTACCAACTTTATTCAAACTGATTGTTAATTGAATTTACTATTTTAAATATAAATTTCATTATTCTGCCAATGTGATGACAAAATATATACAATAAGTGGATAAAATACTGAAATATTGAATTAGTTTCGGTAATTCCCGACAAAGGTATAATCTTGTAAGAACGTGTTGAACAAAGCAATAGTTATTTATCTACAATAATCATTTGACCCAATTAAAAAATGTATCCCAAGCTTGAATTAAAAATATCAATAAACTATGATTTGAATTATCAAAAGTTACGTAAATGTACAAATTAAATTATATAACTTTATAGAAAAAAAGAAAAAGAAAAAATTATATGAAAAATTGAATGTTACAAATCTTCAAATGCGTGCAATAGCACACCTCATTCATACTTTTGTCTATTCAGTATAGTACAAAAAATAAAAAATATACAAAATTCACATTGTATTACACAAATTCATCATTAACTCGTAAATTAAGGAAAATTTTTAGAAAAAATCCGTCTACGATGATTTTTACCTTGGATTGAAATCCTGAAACAGTGTTTGCAGATTCATGATTATCAAAACGGTGGTTCTATAGGCCAACTTGTAAATCCTCGTGGTGACCACCTCGTGCACATATATTCCGCTGAAAATCGTTTCATTTACCAAAGAAATTTATCACGGAGTGAGGAGGAACGGTGGGTTCTGCATTTGCGTTTGTCGGGGGAAAAAAAATAAGACCCACCGCCTTGCATGCAAGAATTCGAATTGCACTGAAATTAGCTGGAGGCCAACAGCTGTCGACATTCGATATATCAACTAAAACTCAAAGTTCAGCAGAAAACTTCGTGTGTCTAAATATATATAATATATATAATATTTAATATTATATATATAAGTATATATAATTATGTATTTACAGTCTCCAATATTCCAATGCATTTATTCGAAATAAAATTTCTTCAGATAATTCAGAAACTATAAGAGAAACAACTTTTTATTTTAATATGCGAATTAATATGCATCAAATAAACTAACAAATACATTATATTATTATTATTGTACATTATATTATATTATTAATAAATTGTACATTATATAGGAGTATTTTCTTTGCAGCAAAGTATTCTTTCCTTTCAAATTTATTGTTGCTTATGTGCGCATGTATTTTAAAAGTTAATATTGAAATATCTAGGTAGTAATTGATAAATTCATATGTATTATCTCTGATATTTGTTTATTGTGCGATTCGTTAATTCGAAAATTTCGAAAAATTAAGAATTCACACATATATAACAATAAAACATCATATGTTATTATTTGAAAAGTTTTATTCAAAATAGAAGTGAATAAACATTTCAACCAATCGTCGATGAACTATAGAGCGCTCTATCTGTTTCCGCTTTAAGGGAACGTGGTTCTTTCAGTGTACAACTTCAACGATGGCGGTCGGTAAAAATAAGGGGCTCTCAAAAGGAGGCAAAAAAGGTGTTAAAAAGAAGATGTAAGTAAATTATAATATTCTCCCGATGTATTTTAGGTACTTCTTATGTACGAAATATAATTTCTAGTTCAGTATTGCCAAAGATGCTTTGTATTGAAACAGATTCTATGCATCTGACATTCGAACGTATGCATCCATTTTACGTTTAATATTTTGATTTTATCATTATTCATTTATTTATGTCTTTATTTATAATCTCGAAGCATTATATGCTTTATCTAGATATTTTTAATCGATATAATTTTTAATTTTTAATTTTTAATTAAAAAATTTATACCTCAATAACCTCATTTTAGTAACTTGTTTTTAAATAATGTTATATTAACCCGAGATTACCCACCTGGGGGTCTAGTGCAGATACATCCCAGCATTAGACCCACACGTGGGTAATCCCGGGTTAATTGAATTGTGGTAAACTTGATGCTTGATAAATTAAATTGAATTTTAAGTTGTAGTTTTCAAGCATGATGAGACTCTTCATATTCATTTCAAAACTATGACCGACCTAATCTAATTTTTCTTCTATCACAGTGTTGATCCCTTCACCCGTAAGGATTGGTACGATGTTAAGGCACCATCTATGTTTACCAATCGTCATGTTGGCAAAACATTGGTCAACAGAACACAGGGAATAAGTAAGATACATTTTATTAATAAAAATGTTGCAACTCCAGCTCCATAGAAGTTTTATTGATACTTTATATGGCGTATTCTGTTGCATAAAAAAAAAGCAGATAGTTACCATGATATTATTCTCATAAAATGATAATATTAACTTTTACCACTGCTACATATTTATTGCTACAGCATTATACAGTGCATACACTGTTATTGTTTTTATTAATTTTACATTTATTATTTTACAGAGATAGCCTCTGAAGGTCTGAAATACAGAGTATTTGAGGTCTCTTTGGCAGATCTGCAAAATGACGGAGATGCAGA
Organism: Frieseomelitta varia; assembly: GCF_011392965.1. Taxonomy (NCBI): domain Eukaryota; kingdom Metazoa; phylum Arthropoda; class Insecta; order Hymenoptera; family Apidae; genus Frieseomelitta; species Frieseomelitta varia. The sequence continues at coordinate 366,624 of NW_025109161.1, read as the reverse complement.
AAGATCCTTCCGTAAATTTAGGTTGATTGCTGAAGATGTTCAACATCGTAATGTGTTGACCAATTTCCATGGCATGGACCTAACTACGGATAAATTGAGATCCATGGTTAAAAAATGGCAAACCTTGATAGAAGCTAATGTTGATGTAAAAACTACTGACGGCTATCTCCTCAGAGTTTTCTGCATTGGTTTTACTAATAAAGATCAATTGAGCACCAGAAAAACGTGTTATGCCCAACATGCACAGGTTAGTGTAGCTAATATCTGTAATGTGTGGCTAATATCTTTTAATATTTGCAATTTAAAGTGCATGAAAGTGATATACACACTTTTGTGTTTCACGATATTGCATATAGTAATAAGCACTTCCTTACCACACTATTTTTGTATTAGAAAGTAGTGATATTGTATGTTGCAACATTTTTAATTAAAATATGCAAGTTATGAATTTATTATTCATCTATAATTACTTATGTATACATGTATTTTTATGTTTAGGTCAAAAAAATCAGACAAAAAATGGTAGATACAATTACAAATGATGTTACAAAGAGTGATTTAAAGGGCGTGGTCAGTAAGCTCTTACCAGATGCAACTGCCAAAGACATCGAAAAAGCTTCACAAGGAATTTATCCACTACATGATGTCTATATTCGGAAGGTATATAAGCAAAAATGATAATTTCTATAAGTTTAATCAATAATCTGAACCGAAACAACAACGTTACACTGTATTGCAGGTTAAAGTATTAAAAAAGCCACGTTTTGAATTGAGCAAACTCCTGGAGCTCCATGGTGATGGTGCTGCTAGCAAAAGTGAAGAAGTAGGTGAAAGTGGTTCAAAGGTTGACAGACCAGAAGGTTATGAACCACCTGTACAGGAATCTGTTTAAGGGAGTAATTCTTTTTATGTATAAATAAAATCCACTTTCTAGTGAGAATACGGTTCTTTATTTTATTCTTTTTATTTACCCTTAAATTACATTGAAAAAAAATGAAGATATTGATATTAATATAAAATTCAACGAAGTTATTTATAAATATTTATTGAAAAAATAATTCATGCTTTATTTGGCCATATTAATATTTAAGGTACTAAAAACATTAAAAATAGATAATGTCAATGATTAGTACTACGAATTCCGAGTAACGAATAACCAACTTCCTATTAACAACGCTCTGAAACTTTCACTCCAAGATGCCAATATATAGATTAGTAATACGAAAAAGAGTATCTTAGTAATTACATCAACCCAATACATGCTGCAACAAAAGTATAAAAATTCATTAAAATTAAACTTCAGAGAATCAATGCGTAAATAGATCTTACATTCTCAAGTGTCTTCGAGCAGCTGGCAAAGTTTCTGGTGGTTCATTGAGAATGTAAATTCTTGCCGCTCGTATACATGATTCAAAATATGCATCTATATCCATGTCTTCCCCGTGTAGTTGATATTTCTTGTATTCCACAGGATTAAATTTACTTCTTACTTCGTATATATTTGCGTTTTCAAAGTCCCATTGATTGTTGGCATAATACTCAAATACTTCAAAACCTTTTTGTATTCGGCGTTGTACACGACACATACTGTTTATAGTAAGAGTTTTATATCCTTTAATATCGTCAAAGTGTTTTGATTTGGAAATGACTGAATATTTATAATTTAATAGTTGCAATACTTACATTGGTTTGTAGCCTGCAAGGAAAATAAGTCCATCTATAAAGTAGGCAGGTATCATGTGGAAAAGTATAACGCATATATTATGTATGAGCCTTGATTTTTTCATGCTACCACCTGGATACCAAACAACTCCATTTAAAGGTACCTTTTCTGTTATTTTTCGACCTCTAGCGATGATCTCAGCCCATGATACCTAAAATTTTCATATTGAAACGTTAAATTGTTAGTCACATTTGTTATTCAGAATTATTATTCAGTTGCTTTTATTAAAATATAATACACCTTAAATTCGCTACTGCTTGTAAGATTGTAAACTCTTTTTTCATGATCCTCGCAATATATAAAATTCCAAGAACTGGCAAGAATTGCATTTACTGCAATATCAACAGGAAGATAATCTGCATAACCACTCTCATTACAATACATTGTTCGAATAACACCTTTACCAGCACCAATTAAAAGTCCCGTTGGACCATTGATATTATCTGTCCAACCTGGTATTGGCTCTTTCCATATAGGAATAACTATGCTTGGTCTAAGAGGTAAAATAATTCTTTGTGATTAAAAATATTTTGTTCTCTGCAATACTTATGCGTTTATTTATACCTTAATATAATTGCTGGAATATGAGGCATTGCTTCTTCAACCAGGCTTTCTGACAAAGCTTTAGTAAAAGCATATGTATTGGGAAGGTGTCCTAGAATTTTGTCTGTCATAGCTTCAACTACATCATCATCCATCCATTCCACACATTTAATTATTTTATGAGGATCTGCAGGTGGTGCGTATGGTTTCTCTCCTAAAACCTAAAAAAAAAAAATCATATGTTACATAAAATACATATAATCATAAGTAATGTAATTAAATTTGTATTACCTTTTCTTCAAGGTGACAATATGCTGTACTAATGTGAGCAAATAATTTTAAATGCTTCATCTCTTTCGCTAATTCCAACATTTGCTTTGTACCACGCGTATTCAATAATACTGCTTTCTTCAGTAATTCATCAAATCTGTAACAATTCAGTGATCAAATTCAACATTATTTTCAAGTTATTTATATGTAATTCCGATACATTTCATTACTACTACCGTACTGTGGCAGCTGCATGATACACGATGTTTATCTTTTCACAAAGCATCTTTCTATCTTCTGAGGAAATCCCAAGTCCAGGTATCGATACATCTCCATTTATTACAGTTACTGATTTTTTAAGTGCCTCTGTTCCCCGTTGTTTTTTAACTTTTTCAAAAAGCTGAAATAAATAATTGTTAAATTATATGTAATTAAAAGTGTAACATCAATGGATTCATTTTAACTTTCGAATCCAATTTAGTATTCTATCTATTGGATAGTATTTAATAAAAAAATTAATTCCAACGAAAATTTTTTGATACTATTAATCACATATATTTTCGCCATAAGAATTTCATCTGTAATCAATTTCTCGGTAGCTAGTCGATATAATTTATGACCAAATTCTTCAGCTGTGTGGGATAGAGATGGAGTGTTACATGTACGAATGTTAGAAGGGGATACAGAGGCTAGCAATACGAAAGATGTGATATAACAGATGGGACATATGAGAAATAACTTTCACCAGGTATAAGATACGATAATAATGATAGTAACAACTACCTTTACTACCTTCTTCTCCATGCTACGAATCCTTGACCCAGTTTCTGGGATTTTTATCTCGTAATCTGGCTATAACTACCGTATCGTGAATTTTGTTCCTGATGTCCAAATTGTCCCAAAAAAATTTCAGTGATTCAAGTTACAATCATTGTGGATAATGAATCAATGTTTCGAAATTTCGTAGGAAATGAAAATGACTTGATGAATAACGAGTAACTTTTTTTTGTAAACATGACATAAACTATACGCCACGCTAAGTACAATATTTCTCGTTTTGTCGATTATTACGTCTCTTTTCCTCTGAGTTATTTGCAATTATTTTGCAATACCACATGAAATTTATTGATTCTTGATAATTATGAACGAAAGAAGAAATTCCTCTTTCTGGGGAAAATTTATAGAACAATAATGATCTGAGAAATGACAAATAAATTTAATGTCACGTAATACTGTAATGGAGATAGTTGAGGAAGATTTAAAGATCATGTCAATCATCTTAGCTTTCTATGAGTGAAATACATATCCGTATAGCCAATCATGTGTAATTTGTGTCTACGTAATGTCTTTTCCTTTTCTTGTTTAATACCTTTTTACTTAACAAAAATTGTACAAATTTTGTAATACCTTGACATTTCGTTATTTATAAGTTGTGTTTGAGAAACCAATTTTTTTTTAATGAAAATGCGTACATCTAGATATCTTTTATTGCACAATTTGTTCGTAGCATTTGCATAATTAAACTTTCTCTAAATATATTTGACCCGACATATAAGATATGTGTCGCAACAAGTATTCGCATTAGATATATTCGCAACATGCATTAATAAAACAATTATAATAGTTCTTAGCAAGAAATGATGTAAAAATGAATTTCTACAGAATTGTAGTAATATTTACATTCGTGTATTTTTTCTCATCAGAAAATGCAGAAAATTAACTATTTGTTACCAAGAATTATGCCAGGAAGAATTCTTTTAAGCAAAAAATGGGTTACAGGAAACCTGTTTATATATATATATATATACACGTGTGGTTCAATTGCTATTTTTTCGAACTTAATATCGTCCTGTATAGTTAGATTTCTACATCCGTGCTGACATTTACTCTGTATGAAAATTGAACCAATTAAGGTTGAAAATTCTAACAAAGGATACTTGTTAAAAATATTTACCGCTGAGTTGAAGATTTCTTCTAAACGACGTTTCGGGTCCTTTTCCTTCTTCGTTCTGATTAACATGTAAATTTGTTCAGTGTTTGGTAGACATCTAAGAAATTTCTCGACGATGACTTTGCCGAGGAAACCAGTGCCACCGGTAATTAGGATGTTCTGTCCTTTGAAAGTTTCCGCTATTCTGTCAGGAATCTCTTCTTCCACTTTTGGTCCCGCCATTATCTCTTATTTATGATCACGTACCTCTACATATATGAAGAAAGAAGAGGAGAACTATGAAATTATAGATATTTGAAAGGAAATTTCTATACATTAATTTACGCTAAAAAAAAAAATATTGCGGCATTTAATCTTCCAATTAGAAAATTAGAAAATTATATTACATTGGAAGATTATATTACTATATTGCTATGTATTAGAAAATTATACATTACGTTGAATATTAAGTTGCGTTTGGGGGGAAACAATTTTCTACAGTAGATTCATGTTAAGAAATGGTAGAAATGAAAATACGACACGAATGATATATATCAGAAAAAAATAAATCAGGAGTTCGAGTGATCATCGTGTAATTTCTTTTTTATTCCGCATTCGCTTTCAAACTGAGATACGTTTATATTCATCTTTATTTCATGTAATTATTTCATGTAAGCCCGAAAAATTTTAAGCTCGAAGAAATTTTTCAGAAAGACATCAGAAAATGGAATGGACACTGAGATTCGTCCTTGAAAGTTGCATCAGTTAATTTTAAATTCGCAATAACTTAGTCACGTGACGTATTATATAGAGCAAATGGCCGAGACAACAATTTAAATTCGACCTGTGCATGGTGATGGCGAGATAATAATTACTGTAATAATTTGTGATAAGGCCGGATACATACGACTAGAAACGATTAAAAACGTTTTTGTAAACTTCTCCGACTTCTGCCTACGTGACGTGATTACATTTTTTTGGACATTTCCGTTCACGCATCACATTTTCAATTTAATTTATTGACTTAAGTTGAAGAAGAAGAACTTTCTGGTAAAAACTATCAGATATTTGCATATTTATCGTAGGCATATTAACTTCTTTTCAGAAAGCACCATAATTACAAAATATTAAGGTTAACGATTAATTATAAAATTGAGGTTAATTTCCGAAGTGATTGATGCAACAAATTTTTTTCAGAGTGAATTCTACACAAAAGAAAGGAAATTACTATTATGCAAATGTTTCAAGGATATTGCAGTGGTTTTTACGACAATATAAACACGTAACAACGTTAACAAAAAAAAATGCAAACGTATCTTGAGTAAATTACTTCGTAGGAAAGAATTACAGTAAAAGAAAAAACGATAAACGTGTCGTTTCTTTCGTTAAAAATTCTTTTAACTCCTATTTTGTTGACCTTCGAAAAATGTTTCACAGTAAAAACTCGAGAGTTTCTATTTTTTTTTTAAATTTTAGATTGTTATTTTTACATAATTGATGAAATTATACTGATTAAAAAATATATAGAATGTGCTACATTACTTGAATTTTTTGAAATATTTTTTGATTCATTTTGTACCATTTCTGGCTGTAATTCAACATTCCGTTCAAATTTTTATACGTTTTGCATACTAAACATTCCATATTAGTTAGTTATTTCCTATTTAATAATTAAAAAGACAATTAATACTTTATATTGAATAATTTCTGCAAGGTATGCATCATTTGATAATTGTCAATTCAGTAAAAAAATTTTCAATATCAGGTACTCAATATTCAGTATTCAATATTTGGTATTTTGTTTTTTATATTCGATACTTAATACTGTGTATCAAAGTACAAAATATTTAATGTTAGATATTAAATATTCGGTACTGAGTGTTCAATATTAAATACGCAGTTTTTGATCAGTCAATCTATAGAACATAAATTTATGCGTGAGTTTAAAATCACACAATACATACGCGTTGAATCATTCTAAATCTCGGTTACTATTACGTCTGAGTATTGCTTCACTTAGAAAGTTTGGCATTCGTCGGTTTTTAGTGATTAGATTTAAAAAAAAAAGAAAATTATATTCACCTATTTTTAATCATTTAACATTTATTTTCAGAAAGCAAAGATTTACTTCTAACAAACTTGACTTATTACAAAATGCATGGCGAAACGATTTAATAATTTTCCAAATATAAATGTAACTAATCATTAATTGAAACGTCATATGAAATATAGAGCAGAATGAAGTGTATAAGAATGCTTCGTTTAACATTTAAATAAACGTCAAAATAATAAGATAAAATCCTAATGTATAAAAATAATAAACTTTTATGAATTGTTATACACTGACTCAAAAAACATATTCTGATCGTAAAAGTATATCATTTTAAAGAAAAGATCGAAACGATAAACGAAAATAAGAGAATGATTGCGACGTGGAGTACTTACTTCCAAAAAGAAAATTCGGCCTTATCCGAAATACGAATGGTCAAGAGTGAACAATTGGAGAACAGAACAGAATGGAACGAAAGCACGGTCGTTTTAAGAGTGACCGGCTATAGTCGATCGGTGTTACCTCGACGGTGAGCTCGGTGTGGACTGAGAAAGCATAATGTTGGCCCAATATTCTTCTGGACGATGATCGATGCAGCCTCGTATTCACCTTTGTCTCTTTCTTATCCCCCACCTTTATTTAAAAGAGCAGCTCTATCTTATTCAACTTCAAATCACGTTCTATATGCTCTATCATATAAACATAAATTGAATATAAATTGAGAAGCTTTTTGAAAAAAAGGATCAAGATAAAACGTGTCTTTGCTCTAGTTTTTTTATTAAATATGGTTAAAGAATGTTGTTCTTTTGTGAAAGAGCAAAAAAATTTGATTAGAAATGAGATATATTTTTAGCACAATTATGTATATTTATATTAGACAAATATACTTCGTATTTGTATATCATACTTATAATGATTATGAATAATTAGACTATAATTTGTATATTTACTTATTGATTCTTTATTCAGGAAATTTCTCAATTATGTTGTATGCAGATTGGTCCGCCTCATTTAAAGTATTAATTTATAAACGTAAAGTATAAACTTTTAATATTTGCCATCATATTTGCATTAGTACTCATAATTTGGTCGTCACATAGAAACGAATATGAAATACTTTTCACAATTAATCATATAATATAAAAGAGTAAATATAAGAGGTAAGTTTACCATTAACAATTTATTTCGAGCATGTGTCAATTTCAATTTTTTTTATATTTTATATAGTGTTTTATACATGAGACTTCTTATTGAAGAAAGGAGGGAATATTAGCTTTGGAATTTTGAAATTACAGAGAGTATTGTTTGCGACGCGTGGACCAACACATAAGCCCAATTGTTATATATCCACGTGCGCAGAAGGCTTGTTAAATCCTTTATTACGTAACTCGTAGAACAAGATTATATCTTCTAACTTGATATTCGTCATCTCTAATTTCAACACAGGTAATAAATACATATACCTGTTCTTTCAAATATATGTAAAAAAGCAACAGAAAGTTTGGAAAAATGTATGACTCATACTGTTTTTGTAGATTACATATTTATTTAATACTTTCATAAGTTGCGTATATTCAAATTTATTTGTATTTATGCAATAATACGATTATATTTGAAAATTCAAATAGATAACATTTAATTCATTATTAATAGATAATATTTAATTTATTTAAAGATAATTTTTTACTTTCGTGGTACAATTATTACATTTATAATTTACTATATTTGCATTAAAGTTTATTTCTTAAATTTTTATTCAGCTTTTTCATTTTAATGGTAGAATGCGTTTATGCTATTCAGAGTACTTAAAAGAGATAGATCTTAAAAGAGTAACTAGGTCCTTAAATATTTTTCATGTCAATAATTTATGCATTAATTGGAACATTTTTTTTTTATACAACAAAAAAGAAGGATCCGATTATTAGATATTGACGATGTTTCGAAATTACTTGAAAATTAGTAGGACAGCAAGAGGAATTTCATTAATAATAACTGAGAATTGTCTATAAATAGCAGAGGAAAAGTTTTTATTGTATGCTCTCCTTAGTGTTATATCGATTCTACACCTCCTAATGTTAAGTAATAATTTTTTTCATATATGCAAAATGTTTTCGATGCAAAAATTAAGTTCGATGTTATAATGTACTGTTTACAGGTAATACGAAATGCTACATAATTTGTTACGCAATTTTCTGAGACAGAGTGACCTCGATCGAGAAAATAGTAGACAGTTCGCTATACCTCTTCTTACAAATGATGGATTAAATTTATCATAAAATTTCCAATAAAATATCGTCTGGAATTGATGCAATTTTGCACTGGATTTAAAAAATTTGGAGCATGTTATTCAGCACCAGAACTGTCAGATCAGTTAAAATTACTAATTGAAATTAAAACATGATATAATATATACTTATTTATTTCTTTTCGTTATATTATGTCAATGTCAATTAGGTATAATATAAACATGATAAAAGGATAATCCAAAGATAATGCAAAGATAACTTAAATATTATTATGTAAATAATCAGACACTAGATATTATTATGTAAATAATCAGACACTATCATTTTAATGTTGTAATGATAAAATTTTAGAAAAGCGAGATTTTTACGAAAAATGTCTCAACAGAAAGTAAAAGTGTGCACGTGTGAGGAATGACGCGGAGCGAAAGCGAATGTACATACACGAATCTTTGTTCAAAAAGAAACGCGTAGACACACCTGTAGCGGTAGTTGAAGAGTGAGAGTCGTAGCGAAAAAGTGAGAGTGGAAATGAGAATGGTGGCAGAGAGAAGGGGAAGAAGGAACGCGCGTGCTCGAACGAATACGAAAGCGGACAAGTTTGGGATTTCCACATCCTTCGGGTATCACCGAAGTATCTGTTCGCAGAATGCTTCATTATTTTTCGTTTAGTCTTATTTTTCGTCAGTCACTGTTTCCTGCTGATTCCCAATTCATCGTAAAAATAACTCATATTTATCGACTAATATCGATAAATATATATATTAGTCGTTATTTTTCAAAAATAACTCATATTTATCAACTGGTATCGATAAATATGTATATTAGTTGTCATTTTTATCAAGTCTGTTTCATTGTTGTCCTTTTCACATTCATTTTCTTAATTTTTTTAAGCTGTTTTAACTGTGTTTTATCTCAATAGTCTTATTAATCGCAGAATTGGTAGTTAATGAAAATGAATCAGTTCCCAATTGAGTTTTAATTCTTGAAATTATTTGAAAAATGAAATTATAAATGGAAGATTCTTAATATTACTATATGAAAAAGTTTGGAAATTGATGGGATAATATTTTATTGAATATTGAATATTTATTGTGTAGAAACAGAAAGTGGATTTACAAAATGTCGCATATTTGGATATTCTGTAAATTATGAACATTTTTCTATTTTCTATATTCTTTCTGATCTTTGTTCAGAAAGTTTGTTAGTATTTGTAATTTAAGCAGTAAGTCTTATGTAACTTTGTAAACTTGTCAGGTAATTTCGTTCCTTATATAACACATACAAACATATAATGAACATTGTTACCATCAATTACTGTTTTATTAATATCTAAAATGTTTATTGAGATGGATAGTGAATTTTTATAAACACAAATCATGAAATATTCCAAGATATTTTCAGAATAAAATCGATATATTTTTATTATATATATAATTTCAAAAACTACTCAAAAAATACAATTTTTTGAAAAAGAAAAGGAAAACAGAAATTGAAATAGAATCTAGTATTTGTTAAGAATATTTTTTTTAGGTTAGGGAAATATTACGCGTATTACTGTTATTGACATTATTAGCGCTTCACGAGTAAAGCGTATATTTTGTAAAGAAATGGAAATTTCTTTTTTCAATTTTAAATATATTGCTTAAAATGTTTGCGTGGCAAAGAGGGATATTTCACGGAAGTGATTGCGCGCGCTCACGTATTGACGAGAGAGCGCGAATTTCGAAATTTTCAAATGTCAGCACGCGATCAGTTCGTCTAAAAAGATTTGTAAATCTCGACGTTTTCGCTATTTAAACTTTCTTTTATATTCTCTTCTCATTCTTTACTCTAACAATAAGTATTACATAATAACAGGAAACATTATATAATCATTTCAATGAAAAAGAGAAAATATTAAAAAATTAACGCCCAAAAACTGATTTGGAAACAGAACATTTTTATTGATTTTATTTAAGTATATTAGAATCAAATTCCTATAAACTAATGTAACAAGTATTACTAATTATGAAAACAGCTTTAATTAAAATATTTAAAAAACAGGTGTATCATTTATAGTATATTACAATAAGTACTTTGAAAAAATTGCAATTGCAAATGCTAACTATATAAGAGCTACACTATATTAAAAGATTATCATTCATTGTAAATGTTTGTAAATGTTTCTCGTTTTATCAACAATAAGAAATAAAATTAAACAAGTATTATCTGATTGTCAAGAAATTACTTTGGAACATTTAATTTACAGAAAATCTAAATTTCGTTAATTTCAATAACGGTTGCAATTCGTTCCTTGAATGGATTTATCCACGAATAAATAAACCAAACGAAGAAAATCGTGAGGCTGATCTTAACGAACCAATCGGCGAAATATAGATACCAAAGAACTTTCCGTGCGCGAGGTATAGTAGAAAGATCATCTTTCAAACAGTACAATCTAGTACCTAATATATAATTTAATAGATAATCGTCCCAGACTATTGCCTTTGTATCCATAAAGAATTCTTCTTTGTCGGAGGGATTGAATTCAGCTTGCAATTTCTTCATACGGTCGTTTCTAAAAGCAAAAAAATTAAATTATTTCTATTGTTATCGTTATAATTATTATATTAATTTTGTTATGTTATTATCATTTTATGAGAATGTTTCTGCATAATTACCGAAACTCCCATCGTTTGGTAGTGTAATATTGTATTAGATCAATGCCAATATTAACTTTGTTATGCACTTTTACTAAAAACGGTTTGTTCCCTGTTAGAAAAACAAGGAGGTCTATAAACAACGCAGGTATGTAGTGAAACAGGATTACACGCAACCAGTGAAACCATCTTAATGTAGTGATACTTCCACCTGGATACCAAAGTAGACCTGGAGCAAAATTAGAAACAAAACAAATGAAAATATATTTTAGTTGGAAATAGATAGATTATTTCAAACAACATGTACAATACTCAAATCATTCACCTGTAAATGGATACATTAAAGTATATTTCTTGCCAGTATCTACAGCATAACCCCAAGAAATTGGGTTTTCAGTATCATTGGTAACATTCATAAATATTGGTTTCTCAGGATCTTCTCTCCCTACTTTCCATGCTAGTGCAATAATTGTATTAATTGCCATGTCACAGGGAATTATGTTTATTTCGTACTTGTAATTACAGAGCACCGTTCGAATTACACCTTTTCCAGCACCTACCATTAAAGCTGTTGGTCCACTAAAGCTATCTATCCAACCAGGTTTTGGTTCTTTCCATGATGCCATCACTAAAATTAAAAATTAACAATATTTATTTTGATATCATACGAAGAACATGGTAAGTTACATTTCCTATTTTTTTTTTTTTATGGAAGAGAGCAGTAAGAAGTTTGTCCAGGCATTTATTTGATTAAGAAAAAGTTATATTTACCTATGGAAGGTCTTACAACGCCTGCAGGCAGGCCACATTTCTGCACTAAACTTTCAGCGAGTGCCTTGCTAAAGGCGTAGGTGTTCGGTAATCCTCTTAATAATTTCGGTGTCAGTGCTCGTAAAACATTATCCGGTGTGTTGTTTATCATTTTTATGATTTCTTCGGGTTCTATATCGCTCTGATAATACCTCTCCTCGAGCACTGTTTCATCACAATGACAGTACGAAGTAGAAACATGAATGAAGGACTTTAAATGAGGTAGCTACAAATAATGGATCTTTAGGTTTCACTCGTCAGAAATTCAAAAGATATTAAAATAGATTAAAACCTATATCTGTTATAATGCATATAGTGAAAGTAAAAGTGATCTATTATAAAAAGAAAGTCAGAAGTTCAATCTACTTTAGTTTAGTTAATAATCGTTCTATCTATAAAACTAAGAATTATTATATATTAATGGTATTGTGTTTGAATCGTTAATAAACGTTTACCTGTTTTGCAAGATTTATGACATTTCTGGTACCCAGTGTATTTATCGTTACCGCCTCCTTGAGTGTCAAGTCGAACTTGATATTTGCTGCCGCGTGAAGAACAACGGAAACTTTGTCCATTAGTTTTTGCTTATCGTTGGACGATAAAGCAAGATCGTCGCAAGTTGTGTCACCTTCTACTAATACAATCTTCTTTATTCTCTCAGGATGCTTTTCCTTAATCATTTTAAGCGGATTTTCCTAGAATATTAATTGAAAATTAATTCATAATTAATATTTCATCATAGATTCACATGATAGACTAATGTGAATCATTAATTATTGCAACAGAAACTTTTTAATCACTCAAAGGAAATAACAAAACAATTAGGTCGTGAATGGAAAGATTTGCGTTCACGTGCAATTATATTTTTCTTTTTTTAGTTTCAGAAGTTTTCTAGGACACTTTAAAAACATATAGAGTAAAATTACTACATGGCACAAGCTCAATCGCCCCTTTCACTTTCGTTTGCACGTATTAAGAATGCTACTTATTGAATCATTAATAGAACTGTGTAAGTAATTTTTGTGTCATCGTTGCACAATGTTAACCAGAGCCAGAGAACAGTATATGTTCAAGAACAGCATATAACAGTACACGTAATATGACAATACAAATTTATGGTTTTATTAATTACTAAAATCTATTTTAGATTTAGAATTTAATTGTCCTATATTATTTATAATCAATAATTTTGAAGAGGATTTTTAATGGTAATGTATGATGCAAGAAGCAACTTAGATTGTTGATTACAGAGATTAGATTTAAACATCAAGAGTAGAGGCTGTTTTTAAATGATATCTGCGTAATCTCTGTGTAATTACTTGACAAAACAATGTGTAAGACCATTATAATGATTTATAATTGACAAACGATTTAATTACAAGGTGAATGCCAATTTTTATTGGTCGTTGGTTTTCCTTTCTCACTTAGTAGCAACATTACTCACATGCATCTAAGTATGGTGCATACACTACGACTACAGATGTCGTAAATAACATTGCAAAGTCATTGAGAAATACTTTCAAATGTTTGAAACATTTTGAAATGGAACGTCGCATACTTTCAGATGCAGGTCAATCTGTTCAGAAATTCATAAGTCGTTTCTTCATAAAGAAATCTTGATTACGTGAAGGTATATATTTTCTTAATTACCAATACACGTGTATTATTGATTATCGATTAAAATTCCACCAATCTCTGAAATTTCATCAACACTTTAGAATTGCTTCAAAACGGCAGTTCAGCGTTGCCTTGTGAAATTTTCATATTCTGTGAACAGCACTACAGATCTATCAGATCCGAAAGCTTCACAGTTTGCCTCTTTCTTTTCTTTTTTTTTCTTTTTTTGACCTTATCGATGCCTAAAATTCATACAGATGATTTCCTGGTTACTTTCAGACGCACCGTTAAACGCATCGTACCTGCATCATGAGCTTCAACCTTGACTGAGCATCGACGTCTCTCTTCTTCCTGATCAAGACGAAGATATTGCCAAGGTCGTTGCAACTAAGCAACAGCTTATAAATTAGAACCTTCCCCATGAATCCAGAGCCGCCTGTAATGAAGACGTTTCGGCCTTGGAACCATTCGGGAATCGATGGTACGTCTGATGCCATTTTCAAAAACGCTGCGCAACGAAAGAAATGACAATGAAACGAAGAAGGAAAAACGATTGGATAAGATTAATCGTGTTATTTTTCTGCTTCTTGAGAGAAAGAGAAAGAGAGAGAGGAAGATTTAATTTATTTTTAAATATTAAAATTAATGACATTTATGACATTTTCTTCTTCAAACGAGTAACATAACAAAATACAACAGTAGCTTAAATCTGATTGCAGTTATAAATTAGTCTTGATAATCTACAAACGAAATAATATAATACTCAAAATTGGAAACTCTGCCTGGGAAGGATTAACGTTATAAAATGTGTATTTGAGAATTGGGACACGAAAGCATCTTTTACAGCAATGATAAAAATTACTCAAGGCATTCGCCACATCTCGTTTGCAATTCTTCGACGAGAAAACTATAAAATTTTCCTCGTTGGTCATTTGCATATATATTTATTCGCATTTCTATAATATTTGCAAATAGTTCGTAGAAAAAAAAAATAATTAAAACCGGCTGTGAGGTAAACTCCTGAGAACGTTCATGATTCGGAGGAAAAAATCCCGATTATCTTTCATAATCCTCGCCATTCTATTCAAATTTTCCAAAGATCAATAGAGATCTTACGAAACCATATGTATTAGGAAAATGTTGTAACTACTATAGCCGATAATTTATTCCTTTCAACAAGAAAAAGAATGCGTAATATTGATAAAATTAGAATGCAAATTTAATCGATTTTATTAAGAGATTTATCACATCCGTGTCTATCAATGTGTCGCTGTGAAACTCTGTATTGTACGAATTTCATTTATTCGAGCCAAATTTCAATCCAATTGAACTGGTTGAATCCACTTATTTCACTCTTTCTACGTGAACGAAAAATTTCTGATAAAAGGAATAATTAAAGAAGAGGGAAGAATTGTATGAATTCAAATTATAAAAACTATTTGTTCGCATGAACTTGTACGAACAAATTCATATAGACTGAGTTTGACAGTGATGCATCATTATTACATTCGAGAAGAGTACATTGTTCTTTTGAAGAAACTAATGCTTTCGAAACAAGGCTATGTAAACCACCAACCAAGCCATTACTATTCACGAACAATTTACGAGCATTGTTATATATTCGCAATGTGTTGCCAGTATTTCTCTGAAATCTTGCTTGCTATACTGTCCGTGCACGGAATATCATTGAAGATAACAAAGGCCGGTTAGTTTTCGAATTTACTGTATCATTGATTTCATATTACATCGTCACTCACATCAGTTTCTTACAATCTTACACTCTGAACTTCCTTTACTTCCTCTGCTACTTATCAAGATTAAAGATAAGAGTTCTTCATCTAGCACTAGATCATTTCTTACGTTTCAGTAGTGGCAGTCAGTTGTTGATGATGAGCACTTGCAGTTTTATAAGTAGATGCTTGCAATTAATTGCAAACATCTACTTTTATTAAGTAGATGTTTGCAATTAATTTGTATTTACGTTTAAATTGCCAGGCGTATACATATATACACGGTTCAGACACGTGTGGCAATTTGCAAAGCAAACCCATTGACTGTGCTTTAAAGTCAAAATGAACTCTGGTTGATGAATTATTCATGTCGCAAGCGTTTCCTGTTTCTTTTCTTCCTTTTCGGATTCACTGGATTCTCTAGACACTGGTTAGAAAATATTTAACGAGACACGAGTTCAAGAGGAAATTTATAGCTATAATGTAAAGTGGTAAAGAAAAACTCCCGATAAATTATGAAACAACTAATTAATGATTAGACTTTATCCGATGCATTCCATGCTGAATAACGTTTAAAATTAATTGTAAGTAATATTCGTTGACCAAATACTTTCTCTCATGCAATTGTCATTTGTGGTCATCGTTGTCATTTCCTTTCCTTGCCTAGCTTCTTTTTGACAATCACTTTTATTTAATCTTCGTATTCAAATTTATAATTAATATCTTAATAATAATTTAACACAAATTTTATTATTATCCTATAATTACTACTGCTATTATTACTATTACTATTATATTATAATTTATAAAATTTTTTAATCATTTATAATTAATAATTTTATTATTATTATTATTATTGATTAAAATTTCGTTTCTTTTCTCACAAAGTTGCAACAGTTTAAAATCTCAAATAACAAAAAACTTGATCGAAAACTGTTTGCTTTTTGAAATAGCAAAACGACCTTATATTTTCAATTTGCCTACAGTAAATTTACTTTTAATAATGTTCTGATAATACACATGATAATAATACATAATAACCAATGATGCGTCTATTATTAGTTTGAATCATTAGTACATTACTGAAATAATAATACTATTTATTGGCATTCCATTTATTTAACTATCATACGATAGTTTTAAACATATTATACGTGTTATACAAGTGTTATATATTAAATATATTAAATATATTTAATATATTAAACATATTATACTATTTAAATATATTTAAATATACTAAACATATTATACTATTTAAATATTTTTAAATATATTAAACATATTATACTATACTTTTGATAAAGTGTTTATATGTCCATATTTGTGACATGTTTCTCTTATTATTATTCACTCTTATTTTATTATTTTCCATTAAAAAATCCCTAGTAAGAATTTATTCTATGAACCATATATTTTATTCGATTATACTTAAAAGCATATTTTTTTCTTTTGTTTCAGAATTGAGAAATAATCTTTAGAGAAGATTTATAGCATGCCATCCTTTTTTCATTTTTGTGGTCACTCTAATTGTGACGCGAAAACGATGTCAGATCGCATAAAAATGTCAATTAGTATCAATGAATTAATGAATTAATACTGACAATCTCGCCTACAGCATGACCCGACCTATTATAAACATATAATTTATTCCTCAGGGCTTGTGAAACACTGGCACACACCTGCAAATATTTGTACTGACATTAAATATTAAATAATTTCTTTATTTTATGACGTGTATGTCGACTTTTTATAATCTTTCTGGTCGTGATGCAAGAACAAGAAGGAATTTCTTGTATGCAAGACCGCAGCATTGATTCTCAATCATTGCAAACTTCACTTTAACGACTATGATTCCCACTTAGGTATTAGCTCTAAAAAGTAAAAGTACTTACGTCATTAAAACATTCAGATATTCTTTTTTCTCTGATTTTTGACTCTGATTTTTACATGTTGAATTTTACTCAATGCTCGTAATGTGATTTATCAAATTGAACTCATATCAGATCATAAATTATGTAATGGCGCACGTGCTAATTATACGGCTGAATTTATTGGATTAATTTAACTCGACGAAGAAGAATTTTTATTAGATCTTGACTAATTGTCTAATTGTCAATTAAAGTATCGTTCATTCAATAATCTAATACTAAAAACATCTTACATCGATGTCCTATCCATAAAATTAATATCGATGGTGTCAAAAAAAAAAAAAAAAATTATTAGATATTTATTATTTGTAAATCTATTTTTACAACACTGAAACAATCAATCGTATACCTCAATCACACCTTTCATATATTAATATACAATTATGTCATGAAAACAAAATAACAGATGTATGATTATATTTTGATCTCAGTAGAAGACAATATTAATTCTGTCAAAAACATCTATACGTTTTTAATAACTAAAGAGGCAACTTGTTAACAAAGAGGTAACTTCACTCTTCAGCAATTTATCAAATCAATTATAATTCAAAACGAATCAGAGTCACATTGCTTTTTGAAATTCTATGCTACAAATGTCCACTAAAATCCACTAGCAATGAATTCTTTTTCTCTCTCTCTCTCTCTCTCAATAAATATAATTTAAATTAATAAACTTAATTCTGTTGCAGGAAAAGAAGAGAATGAAGAAGTTACATGGTGTTAAATCGCTCCATTCTATACAAACTCAACGGATCTATACTCCCCCCGAGTCTATAATTTTCCAATCATTCCCCATTATTCTCTATACGTACTTTACTTAATGCACACCTTTTGTCCAATGCATATCTTTCATCAGTTATCACCCACTAATTTTCAATACGTACCGTAGTGTATCACAACGATGATTGATTGACACAGAAGATCTCGAGCATGCACAGCTTAAGAAACGCGACTTTCCACGGAAACTTTCGAAATCACCACGAGTGTACCAATAATATCCAAAAGAAGGGAGGAGACGATGAGAGTATACGAGAGAAGGAATTACGTGAATTAACGTAAATTAAATGGACCCGTGCGTAACAGCCAGAGCGGCGGCAAAGCTAAAGAATGAGAGGGACGACAGGTTCTGACAGAGTGGTGTGCACGTTCACTTGGTCTAGACTCGTCTGACTGGTATTTGTAGAATTGCACGCACTAAGAGACCGGTAACCCTTCGATTCATAACAAAGGTATCACTACTGCCGACCGATCGGTGTTCTCGCCGTCTAATTTCACCTTCGTGACTGGTCTTTATTGCTGCATGACTCGGCATTGGATGCTGAGGAAGTCATTGTTTTCCGCAGTCGAACTTTCAAGGTTCCACGGGAACTTACAGTCCTCGACCGAGCCATGAAGAAAGAAACCAAGCCATGACGAAGCAAGCAAGATTAGCAAAAAAGACGATACACATACCGGTCCTTGTAACCGGTGAAATTTTACTGTTTCTTTACACAACCAGAGAAGACTATCTCACTTCTAAATTCTAAGAAGGCATCTTACGACAAATTTCTTAAGAATTAAGAATCTTAAGAATCCTATTCTTAAAAGCAAACGTGTTGTGTTAGAGTGATTTTTTTAAAAATCTTTTTTTCCTTCTTTTTTTTTTTGTTAATTTATTTTAGCAAATTCCGTGCTTTTCAGCGTTGGCAAAACGTGGTCTTTTTTTATTGCTGTTTCTTTTTCCATTTGCTAAAATTGTGTAAAGTTTAAAATTATAATATTATGTATAAAATATGTGTTGATAAGCATTACTTATTTTATATGAAGACTTTATGTTATATTCAGAAAAATCATTGGTTTGGGAAATATTTTGTTGTTCTTTTCTTTCATGCGACAAACCTAATAACATAAATAAGTTAATAGAAATTAATCTTTTTTTTTTTTTACAGAAATGCTCATTGTCATCAATAAATCAATTGCTGCATTCAAAATTATATGATTCTATTTAAAAAAAAATCATTCATCTTCGTCACTTCACCTATAAAAATACTACATAATGTGCCCCTTGCAATCATTACAATATTTATATTATCAAATGAAACAGCGCGAAGTTTGAATTGCGCGCGTAAATTAACATTGGTTACCCACATACGTAGGTAAAACAGGTTGTGAATTTCAGGTGAAACAGGTTTCATTTTTTCTAGTTATAAACAAGGTACAGAATAGAATAGCATAAATTTTATTTTGGTCTGTGAAAAAACATATAAATTAAAATATTTATCATTGCAATAATTCAGAATGAAATTTAATGCTTTTTCGAGGCTCATGTTTCGGGGGACCCCCTCATCATTTTCATGTCACATTCTACTATATCGATTTAGATAAATTCTGCACCGCAGCGTTACTAAATTTTAATTGATAATTTATAACAATCAATTTGAGCAATGTGATTGAGACAAATGACATGAATTATTGAATGAAATAGTTCATTTATAACAATTAAATTATTTCGTTTACAATAATAGAAAAAATAATTATATAATATATATATATTTCTTGCTCTCTGAAACAATAAAGAAACGAAAATTCTTACATGTTGCGCGGTTATTCAATAAAATTAGTTGATAGGTAAATTATTGATAAAAAATCGAATTTTCAACAAGGGATATCTCCTAGTTCTCGAGATATTCTCGCAAACGATTTTTCGAAAACGCTATGTATCAAGAGAACGTGAAAATTCAGAAGGTGATACAGTTGGCCAGAAGTCTGTCGTGTATCTTTTCGAGACTCGTGCTTTCCTGACAAAAAAATCCGAATTTTCAGCGAGAAATAGCGAGACCTTCTGGGTCTCGAAATATTTTCGCTCAAAAATTTTGAAAATTTTCCCAATGTATCAGAAGATCCGCTCGACGGGTGACTTTATCGTGCCACCTCCTTGAGACTCATGTTCTCCTAATACAAAATTCGAATTCTCAGCGAGAAATATCTTCTGTGAATGTAAATAAAATATCACTGTGTTACAATTATGAATTATACATCAAATAATATGAGCTGTAATTGTGATTATATTTTTATATTCAATATAATAAAATAACTAATACTGACAAATTTTTAAAAATGTCCTGCTTCTCTACATTATCCTATTAAAAATCTCATTATTAATATAAAATTAGAATTAACCATACACCGTCTGGATCACCCCTAAGATAGGTGCGGAAACTAATTTATATTGTCTTTATTGCACGCTGTTGCTCTCTTTGTCTAGCGCGCCTGTATGTCTGTCCTTGTCGCACGCTATTGCTCTCCTTGTCTAGCGTCATTAGACAAGGAAGGCACTAGCGTGCGACAAGGATAGACTTATAGACGTGGTAGACAAGGAGAGCAACAGCGTGCGACAAGGACAGGCATACAGACGCGCTAGACAAGGAGAGCAACAGTGTGCGACAAGGACAGACATATTTGCGCGGTAGACAAGGAGAGCGATAGCGTGGGACAAGGACAGAGATATTTGCGCGGTAGACAAGGTGATTATTGAGTTATTACAGTTGAATTCCGTAATATATTTAATTTTATACGAAATATAAAAATAATAATATATCAAATTTTACAATTTTACAATTTGTTTTGCTTTGAGGATTACGAGAGGAATGATTGTAATTATAGAAGATGAGAAACTAATTTTTTTTATAGAAAGAATCATTTATGACGATTCATTTGATTGCTATTTTATGTCTAAATGAGTTCAAATATGTTTCATTGCGTTTGTAGTATTAAAATCTCAGGTTTAAACGTCCACTATATATGTAAAAAATCAGAATTTTGATATTTGTAATACAAATAAATATTGTGAATTTGTAATTAAATAGACAAATGTTATAAGGTGTTGATTAATTCTAAATTGATTCTACCACGTTCGACATCTACTGAAAGTACTTTCACCTCTACACACTGACCTACAGAAACTGATGAATCTTTTAACCATTTTGTTAATATAAGTCCAGTTTTACCCGTTCCTATGTCCACAAACGCTCCAAAGTGGGTGATATTTCTTATCACGCCCGTTAGTGACATCCCCGCACTTAAGTCATTAATACTGAGCATACTCTTTCGAAAAAGTGGAGCACGAGACTCTAACCGTATATCCTCGTTTTTCTTCATAGATAAACCTTTAATTATCACCTCCATGGTCGCCTCGTTTGTGCCAAACTTTTGGGCTAAGCTAGCGAAT
Source organism: Frieseomelitta varia (assembly GCF_011392965.1). Classification (NCBI taxonomy): domain Eukaryota; kingdom Metazoa; phylum Arthropoda; class Insecta; order Hymenoptera; family Apidae; genus Frieseomelitta; species Frieseomelitta varia. Next base: position 344,928 of record NW_025109161.1, on the reverse strand, counting down.
CCTTCCGCAGCGCACGATTTTACTTTCTGAATGAATTCTGTAGTTCCGAGATTTTCCAAGTTACAATTACAATGCTTTAAAAAACTTTCGGCTATTTTGTACGATTCAGGATGAATCCAAGTTTGATCCAATAAATTGTACGTTTGTTTAGACTTCTTAGCTGATTTACGTTTCTCGGTATTATCATTCATTAAAGTCTCTGGCAATATCCGAATGAAACCAGCACATTGTTCAAACACCTTGTTTCCAATTCCCTTCACATCCAACAGTTGCTGTCTATTTTTAAACGGTCCGAATTCAGCTCTCCATTCTATAATATTATTTGCTCTGGATACGTTTAGGCCAGCAATCCTTTTCAAAAGGCACTGAGACGCAGTGTTCACATCTACACCTACAAAGCTCACAACCTCTGACACAACCTGCAATCATTTTTATAATTTTCATCGAATTAATTTACCAATTAGTAATATTATCTATCTTAGATCCATCCAGTTTTGTGCTCACCTCATTTAATGCTGTTGACAACTGTTTCTCTGGCAGATCATGCTGATACATTCCCACACCTAAATGTTTAGGTTCTATTTTTACTAATTCAGCAAGTGGATCTTGTAGACGCCTTGCTATTGAAATGGCAGAGATTACGTTCACGTCGAGATCCTGGAATTCGGATTTTGCTTCCGAGCTACAACTGTAAATCGATGCTCCAGCTTCGTTGACAATCGTGTACGAAACTTCGATCGGGCCAAATGTATTGGTCTTGATTAACTCGTTTAAAAACATTTCAGTCTCTCTGCAAGCTGTAGCATTACCTAATGCCAAAATCGTGATCTTGTACTTGGTTACCAAATTTACTAAAATATCGGCAGATTCATTATGAAACTTCTGTGAATTTCTATGTGGATAAATCACGCCTGTCTCAAGCACATCTCCTTGCTCGGAAATTACCGCTAATTTGCAACCATACGAAAATCCTGGATCTATGCCGAGTATGATTTTTCCTCGTAGAGGCGGAGTGAGGAGCAACTGTTTTACGTTAGTTATAAAAACTTCAATCGATGCTGTTTCCGCTTTTTGCTTCAGTTCGCTTTTCACTCTACGTATTACCAAGGGTTTGATATACTTCGTATAAGCATAATCGATGCCCTCATTTAATAGTTTAGAATGTAATTTAGACGCTGTAATGGCTGAATTATACAGTTTGTAGCAACATGCTTTAAATGCTTTTGCAAAAAAATTAGGAAATGTCATTTTTACATTGAGAATCTTTTGTGCTTCCCCACGATTGATAGCCAGTATCTGATGAGGTTTGATGTATTTCGTATTTGTATTAAAATTATAGTACATTTCATACTTCCTCTGCAAATCTTTATTTTTACTCTTTGATTTACTATTGGATTTACTATTGGCTTTACATTCTGTAGTCTGGATATTTATAGAACATTGTGATTGAAGCTCTTTGACTTTATCAAATACAATTTTATTCTTATTTATAACATCTGCTACAATGTGTACAATTCCATCTACAATCTGTCGCTCGGTTTTTAATCCATCTTTGTTAGAATCAATGAGAGAAGATAATGAAGGAAGTGCCTGACCCTGTAACACAAGATCACTTACAGGACCTAAACCTAGGTCTTTGGCTCTTTCTGCCAAAGTTCGTTTAGACGCTGGCTTGAAAAGGGAATATACATGTTCTAAGTCATCTAGAGATTTGGCAGATACAATAACGGAATGTACAGCAGGAGACCATTGCCCTAATTTATCAATAGATTTCAATATAGTATTGGCGCGTTGTTTAATCACTTTGGCATGATCAAGACTCTCTTTCAATGCTCTCAGCTTATCTGGATCCATGCCACCAGTAATATTTCTCCTATATCTTGCAATAAATGGAATTGTATTGTCATTATTGAAAAGCTTTGCAACATTTTCTACTATATGTTTCTCAACATTGTTGGTTTCGCTCACATAATCTTCAATTGTCCATTCTTTAAATTCTGCAGAATTTAAAGATATATCCTTTAACATTTGTTTAACATCTTTTGCATCAGAGTTTTGTACTTCTTCCTCTTTTACTCTCTTACTCTTACTCTGTGTCTTCTTCTTTAAATCTACCAAATCATTCGTACCATATGTAGGTTCTGTTTTTATTTCCTTCTTAAGTCGTGTTGCTGTTCGTTTATTCTTTTTGGGCAATGAAAGGGTACTAGCTTTTCTGTCATTGCCATCTTTACTTTCCTTTTTCTTTGGTACTTTGATGGGAATGTAATTTTTATCTTCAGATTCATTCTCAGAATCACTCGAAGAGATAATTATTTCGTTTGTGCTGGATATTTGCCGTATGCTTCTTTTCATTATATAATTTGCCACACGTATTTGTTATTAATATTTATATTTTAACTCCTTAAGAAAATGAACATGAAATTCTAACCAAAAACTAAAAAATGTAAGGTTAATTGTTAAACGTGCAAAATATATTTATTTTCATTCATATTGTATAATCGTGGTTTTACATTTATATTATTTAACTGTATTTCATACAATAATAAAACTATAATAAATTATTGCGATTCTATTAAATAAATAATCATCAAGATTAATTGTATTTTCCGAACATCTTTCAACTAACCTCCGAAAACGTGCTTTAACAGGTCTTAAGCTAAGATTCTTCACAAGGTTGTGTAACCGAAAATTCTTCGATATTTTAGTTACAAAAACTACAAATAACATTATGAAATGATAAAAAATAATTTTTGTAATTTTTCAAATATTAAATTTCATACACAGATGTAATATAAAATTTCTTCGTATACATATTTTTAGTTATTTCATCCATAAATTAACTAGCAACTTTGTATTTGTAAAAACTTGATAATTATTTTTTTTTTTTAAAGCACTTCTTCTATTAATGACTTTTTTCAAAGATTACATGCAATTCGCATTTTTGTAATGTAAAAACATACGAATGAATACGAGCATAATGATAACTAACAATGCTGAGGTAAAGTTGTTAATTTCGATATTGTAAATTTTTATACAACTCAAAGATATGAACAATATACAATGGCAGAGAAATTTCGATCGTTAATTAAAGTATTAAGTAACGAGGTAAATAAACATCAATTGTTCAATGATGCAACTGCAAGAATTAGTAGCATCACTGGAAAAGCACAGGAAAAATTAAACAATATACAAAGTGCTGTGACCTCAAAGTATGATGTTCTTGCAAAGGTATTTAGGTGTTAGAAGTTACAATCCATACATGTTTCACTGTAAGTCACTTAAATTTATTTATTTCAGCAAATCAACAATGACTTAACATTAATTCAAAATGTGAATGCATCACAATTGACACCAAGTCCATTACCAAAGAAAGTCGTTATATGGTGGCAATGGTATCAACAATTAACAGGTTTAGACAAAGTTGAAATAGCTAGGCAACAAGTGATTTTTGCACAAGACAAGCTGTTCAAATGTCAGGATGAGAGAAGACAGTTGAATCGCGAAGCAATCATAATTAACGATAAGCTGAAGGAAATATACTCAGAGCTTATCCGAATTAAAAGAGATGATCCAAAGTATGTTCAACTGACAATAGTAGAAAATAAAAGTCTCCAAGATCAGACAAGAATCGTGTCGCAGCTTAATTTGTTAGAGAAGGAGGAAAAGGATCACTTCACGTTGTTAGCAACTGCTATTAAGGAGTATCACGATAGTCAAACAACAAGTGCTCAGAATTATAAATATTTATCTATTATAGCATCTGCTGTATTAGCTATTATATCACTGACAGGGTCAATAATATATAACAATAGACGAGTAGCTAATATACAAAATGTTTTATCCGAAGCGCAACAAAAGAATGAAAATGTGCTCAGAAGTAATTTGCTATCATTAGAAAATAGTTTGAATTCAATTCGTAAGGTAATAGAAAAGAATGACGAACCAAAAGTAGTTTTAGTGAATAAAGAATTAACAGAATTGCAAACGGCTTGTGTTATATTTGGAGCATGTGTTGCTGGCATATACATATTGAGGTCAATAATTGGTTGAAGATCACCATGCAATTCGTAATAATGAATGACTAAAAAATTAATAATATCATTTTATTTGGAATCATCTTTTAGTAACAGGCATTTAATTATTTGTAAATGTTTTATAAATAAATGTACAATACATGTATATATTTTATTAGACAATGAAATAAAGAATGCATTGATACATGTATCTAACTGGAGATGTGTTTGTCATTGTATAATTTAGCTGAATTATATCTTATAATAAGAAACACAGAGATTATAATATCTTCAGAAAAATACACACATATATTTGACAAACTGGACAAATACAATTGTTTTACTAATTTTATTTTTAATAAATCATCAATGATCTGTTAATAATTTTCATAAATAACTTTATTAAAGATAAAGTGAAATTATTACTTGTCAAACATAGTAAGCGATGTAAATTTCAATTGTCGAAACTGTTCTATACGCTCCAGGGTTTCCATTCCATACCATCTGGTAGTTTTACCTCAACTTTACCTTTGCTCACTTCTGACCAATTCGTGCTCAACACTGTACCACCGGATTCTTGCTATTTTCAGAAACATTATCAATATTAAAACCAATACAATATACTTTTGTTATGTATTTTTTTTTTAGAAATATTTACAAAAGATTTGTTCATTGCACGCCTGACTTCGTCGGAACCGCTGCCATATATCTGTTGGAACAAAGCATAGAGTGCAGCTTCTCCCACTGGCTTTTCTTCTGCTTCTTGTTTCTCTATTTCTTTTTCTACTTTATCCCAGTCTCGCGGTTTCTTCCCAGTCCCAGGATTCTTTTGTGGTTGATTTCCAGTTTGTAAAATTTCTTAAAAAATCAAATTTTCCAATATTGCAAACCAAGGAAGTTATCTCTATTTCTACATAGCATCTGGAGCTTTAATTTACCTTGGGGTATAGGTTGCACCACGTTTTGTGCAACGGGATTCCCTTCCAATGTGGCCCATGTAATTCCATCTTGTTTTTTCAATTTAATTTCTATTTTAGACGGATCAACTTTATGAGTAGACTGATCTGGCACTATTGCGTGAGCTAAATCTAACTCCAAGCTATATTCATTGCCCGATGGTAACTGAGCAGACACACTTAACTAAAAGTAAACAGAGGATAAAACTCTACAATTAACATCAGCCAAACGATACAGCTGTTTTCATGTAAATACATGAAATGTCATGATTGATTAAAATATTGCAAGATATATATAGTGATTTAAAAACAGAAAAAAAAAAAAGAAAAATTACGAATAATTTTTGTACGATTGAAAATCGGATATTTACCGTATTTTTTTCGTAAACGACTTTGACATTTTGCGCACTTTTCGCAAGGATCGGGACTATGACATGATTCTCCGTTTGATACCAATCGTGTCTTATTTTTGGAACTGGCATCTACAAAAGTTAATAATTTTTACATTACGCATAAAGTAATGGGTGCGTTGCCGTTTGTGTAATTCGACTGCGTTTCTTACCTCATTGTTATTCACCGCGATTGGAGTTTCTTCGTTACCCATTAGATTGACTATTGTCTCTTAAACATCAAACGAAAATCATCGGAAGACTTGACACAACATGCGTCATGTATAGCGTACTTCTCGAAAGTTCATACAGACAATACGAGATAAAATCGTAGCAAGAAAGTCGCCTATATCGTATAGAGAGCAAACTATAAGGTGTACATGCAAACTACTTTATCGGTTCAAAAAAATTGACGGAACATATCTAGTAATATTAATTACATTTTGATATTAAATTAATATTAAATATTATATTAATATTAAATTTTTTATGTTATTAAATTACAATACAACACTACAATTACAATATTAAAATATAATATTTTAATAATATTAAAAATTTAAATAATATCCTAACATCAATTGAAGAGAGCGAGTATTTTACTAATTATTTGATAATAAAAATTTATTAAATATGAAAATAATTTAATTAATATAATAATATATTTCTCGTAAGTTCTGAAATTGTTCAATATTTATACGTCAATATTTTTTTTGTTATTTTCTGAAACAAATTTATATTCTTCTACGAACTTGGAAATTCAATCAAATGTTTTGATTTCCGGTAAGATACACAAGAGGCAGAACTTCTGGAGGGGCTTCAGTGTCGTGCGAGTGTTTCAAAATTCAGATGTACACAAATCTGGATATATTGGAAATATAAAAGCAAAAGTTAAATAACAATCGAGGATGAAAATGATAAAGGGGATTATCGAAGATGTGATTGTGGAGCCATCCAAAGTTCAACCAATTATCGGTAATTATACTTTCGTCTCTTTGTTCCAAGATATTCTTTCACCTGAGAAAACTCGTGCTTAAATGTTCTCTGAAAAGTAATTGAACCGTGAAATTATACTCTTATATAATTCACATACTTGTTATAATTACAATTGCTATTTGTTTTAAAGTGAAAAAGCTTGTAGAGCTTATTGATTTCTAATTTATATATCATACTCATTTTTAGATGTATATGTAATATGTATCTCACATGTAATTCTTTTGTAGTTAATTTTCAAAACGGTGAGTTAAAAGATGATGAGGCTAAAAACATGTCCTGCGGACTATTCTATGATCAAAACAAGAAGAAGACAGTGCTGGCTTTATCGAATGGAGAGATTGTTTATAGAGGTTATAAACCAGACACTAGCGAAGACCCTATGTGTACTATGCTTGTTCTTCATAATAAAAGAACAGGAAAAGTGAGATTGGTTCAGATTGAACGTTGGCAAGTAGCGCCGGTTTTAGAAAAGTCAGCAATAAAAGACATTAACAGTACAGTAGATGATAAGGTTGTTACATTGAACAAAGAGTTTGGTTCAAAGAAGATAAAAAGAAGGATAGAGCAATATGAAAAGCTAAAGGTAAATGTAGAGTCTGTTAAAGAGCATCTTGAACAAACTGTATCTAGTAAGTATTTACTTTTATAAATAGCCTATAATGAAATACATGTGATTTTATATTAATTTTTGTCTAGAAAAAACAGAGTTGAAGTTTATTCATATTGCAGATGTTGAATTCGATAGGATGGAATTGTCAGCACAATTGCCAGATGATGGATGTAATCTTACTTTGCCATACTGTAAGAGAGATGCAACTGATGTAAATGATGTGTATAATATGTATGATATTGTACCAAAAAGTAAATTGGAAACTTTATATGACAATGCAGCAGAAATTTTAAATGACAGTTCAAGTAGAGAAGCGTATGTTTCAAAAAGTTACTATTTCTTCGTTATTTTTATTGGATACTGATTATACATTTATTGCTTTTTTTAGAAATTCAAAATTCTTTACCCAAATATTAAGGAATTTAAAATCTGATCCAAACAGTATTGACAAAACTGCATTGTTAATTTATATTCAAGCAGTTGCAACATGGTTAAGCATGCCGATTAAGGATGCTAAAAAACGTGGTATTGGAGTTTGTTTAGCTTCTCAAGAAATTAATTCATATATAATAGACACGTACAGTGTTCAAAGTAATCATGGAAGGTATATATAAGAAATATATAGTAATATAATAAATGATGCATAATAAAAATGTAAAAACTAATTTTTAATACTTTATAGGACAAGACCAACCACTATAAAAGATAAAGGAGTGATACATTGTATGATTTTAGCACTAATGATTTGTAACTTTACATTAGACTTGGAATTATTTGCGACATTATTTACTCATCGGACAGGTTTAAAAAAATTAACAGATCTTGCTAGATTTATTGGTGCTTTACCTAACAAAGAAGACAAGAAACTTATCACTTTGAAAGTTCCATTACCAAAACCAATGTTTCTTCTAAAAAAGAGAAGAAGCAAATCGTAACAAGATGGGTACAAATTTTCTGTAAAATTGTTTCATAAATAAATTATATTTAATATCTGTAAATTTTGTATAAACTGAAAATAGATTTATAATATGTTTGAATAAATATTCTTTTCTTATAGTTTGGCAATCCTTAGTACTTTAGTGGTTCAATCTCTCCGTGTTAGAATCCTCTCACTTTTCCAAAATATTTCCGTAACCTCTCCAGAAAGATACGAATTTCAATGGTCGATGAAAATTATGAAAATTCAAAAGAAGAAAACAAGTCAATAACTTCGGCGATCAAAAAAAAGGGGAAAGTTAATAAATTAGAAAATGAAGGTAAAGAGAGAACTAGAACTACATTTAGATAATGAGCAGGCATTTTAAAGGAGAAAGAGGTGGAAAAGGTATTTAAATTGATGATTAAACTATTTTAACATGATCCTAGAACATCTAGCTTGTTTTAACGGAGGGTAAGGTCGAAGAAACTGGCACGTTGGCCGGCCCTGAGCAACTCCCCGTAATGTGGGTCGTCGTCTAACTGTTCCACGTACCGTTCCGTCGACTGTGCTGTCCATTAGTCAGATTCACGATTACTCCTTCTCTTTCTTACCTCCACCATCTGATAGCCGTAAACACATGATGGAGCATCTCATCTCTTCTCTTCCTTTCTTATTCTATCGACACCTATCTTTCTATAATCAATACTGAGAAAACCTTAGAAAGTTTGTCCTTAGAAAGTTCTCCTGAGTGTATTTTTTGATAAGAAGAATTGGACTTTTTTGTTTGATATGTAGATACGTTGATATATTTTTCATCAATGATCATAATGAGTCTTTGATTAATTTTAGGAAAGCTCAGAAACGGCGATATGTTATTAAAATTTCACAAAGTTAATGGACAAATATCAAAATAAAGAAGCAGGATTGACATTTATACATAAAAATTAAAGAACAGCTGTCTCAAAAAATGTACGACATTTAACCATGTAAAAAGTGTAAGAAAATTTATATTTTTTACTAATTACAAGTCCTAGTGATTTTAATTTTTATTGATATCTGGCAGGACAGGATTTTTCGTAAAATTTAGACATCAAGAGTTCATTATGAAATTTTCGAATATCGAAATCATTAAAATTCAGTGAACCATTGTACTTTCATTCCGACAGGAGAATCTCTTCCGGGACAGTCTTTTTCTTCCTTCTCTGAACTTTCGTCTTACTCCTCTACGTTCCTCTACATTTCGTCTACGTTCCTTTGAAGTTCCACCTCTTCGTCACGCTGCTACCACTTGTGTCGTCTTCCTGCTATCACCTGGCTGTCGAGGCTACTTCAGTCGACGTGTGACCCTCTACCAGGGCTGTAAGTTTTCATGGTTTCGTTGCACATTCTATTCACCTTCGTCGTATTCGCGATCCCTGATAGCTTTTCTCGTGATCAAAAGAACCAAGAGTGACAAACCTAAGCGTAATTAGAGTTGGAGTACATGGAGCTTTAAAGTGGAAAGTCTGAAGGTCATTCTGCGACCACTGGAGAACATTTACATTCATCTCATCACTGGATACAGGTAGTTTTTTTCTGCAGTGTATTATAGTGAAATAGATTAGACAGAAACTATGCCTTTTATATAAAAATTAATTTCTTCTTTCTAAATATGTTTATTTAATTAATTCTTAAGATTTGGGAAATAACATATATTTTTATTTTCACAAATAGAACAAATTAGTAGAAATAATTATACTAATTATAATGAAGAAATCAGATAATAACAAATTACAAAACAGATTACATTAAATAATAATGAAACAAACAAGTTCTTCCGTGAAATATTCTTACACTTTTTGACTAGTATTGTTCGTACTAGAGTATTGATAATCTTGTAATTAATAATAAAATAATTAGAGATTCAAAGAGGATAACATATTGAATAAATATACCAGAAAGTATAAGGACGAATGCATTCTTAATTTGTCATATGTTCCCCATTTGATGAATTTTTAACATTCAAAGAATTAATTAAATTATAACATATAATATTCAAAGAATTAATTAAATTATGCCTGTTAAATGGATGTCGCTAGTATTGGATTAGAATATACGTATATTCCGCAATCGTGATACCGTTATAATTAGGTCGAGTTTATGCTGTATTAAAAGTTTGAAACCGTTCTACGGAGGAACGTAAATGCACGTGATAAGCACCACGTTGAAACGCGTCAAAAAACTCAGCCTGGAACCGGTTACTGCACTGCGTTTGCAAACGATTCAATTAAAAAAACAAAGGAAGCCCAATCGAAAAGTTTTCAGTGTCACCTTCTTTAGTGTAATAATTCCGCTTGTTAATCAAGATATAACTCGAGGAAAAAAGAAATGAAAGATTCTTTAATAATAAGAGGAGAAAAAGTTGATGATAATAAAGGATATCCTCGGTTGTTAAATTATGGTTCCAACGGCTGCAAACGAGATCATACGAGATAAAAAGGAAAACAGAAGTTGAGGATGAACTTTTTATCAAAGATTTTAGCATTTCCCTAACTGAAAATTTATGACAATAATAATTTATTTGTGGGAACTTTGAAGATGAAAAAAAATGCACGTAGCATACAAAAAAAAAAAAAATGTATAAAATAAAAAGAGCATAATATTAGTTATAATATGCAACGGTTGAAAAAAATTGCTCGTTTTTTTAATTTACAAAAATGCGAATTCACATGATTGTATGTATATATATATATATCGCACGATACAGTGTGAACAGACAAGAGAAAAAAGGGTCAACAAGAGAGATACTTCACTGAAATAATTGATCAGAGACCCTTCGACGACCCCAATAAATACAATGAACCATTGACAGAGGCACGATAAAGAAAAAAAAAGGTCGAGGAGGAATGTCAGCGATGAATATTATTACGATTCTCTCCGTTGACCATGGAAAAGCGAATGATTCATGAACCTGATGTAGCCGAATAAACGATTCTCAAGAATAAAACCCCGAAAACAAGTTGCTCGAAGTGGGTCATCCCGATGAACAGTACATGCGTTTCTGTTTCGTGTACCAGTCACCGAGTTAGGAGGTGGTCACGGTCACGAACACGCTAGAGACGAATATTATGGTCACCGAGGGACCTTGGACGATGGTCTTGCAGGCAACAGAAAGTTGCTTCAGGTCGTTGAATGCGTTTTGTCCACCCACGCATTAATAAAGATGACTGTTCGTTCCATATATTCTCTGATTTCTTCCTGTTCCAGTTTGTTCTTTGCAATTAAATCTTGATTGTATTATTTTACTTATTACTACGCAGTGATGCTTCTTAGAGTGTTCGTAAATGTCAATCGTTATCATATAGCTTTTTCACTGAAAAAGAAAGAAGAGAGTTCATGATTCATGATTCAAGAGTAAAAGTATTATATTACATTTGGCTCAATTTGACATATGAACTGTTCAAAAGATGTTAAAAGTCTAACTGTGTTTTCAATCTGTCTAAAGAGACGTTATCTTAATTTTTTCATCACTTGCAATGTTTGCCTGTAAAATTTGAAACGGAAGATTGTCATTGAAACAAGGAGAAGAAGATATGTCACTTCGTCGTTATATACTTGCAATGAAAAAAATAACAGCATGAAAAATAATTGATCGCCATACTATATTTGACGTTGAATCATGCAGGGAAATAGTCAGTCATAGGTGTTCTCCGGAAATGTTTCTGATAGCGCAGCAGATATTCCTCGAGGCACCAGTTCCGTTTCGTCCGTGACAACGAAAGCTTGCACGAAAGTGCGAGTAACAAAATGCTAATGCCAAATACAGCAATCGAGATTGTGGTACAACCTCGACAAAAGCTGCTGGAATGCCACGGGAAGAGCATGAGGAAAAGAGAGAGAGAGAGGAAACCCGTTACGCGTTGGAACGCGATTCCGCTTGATGAAAGATGTAGCAACTTGTCCCTGTTCATCATTCCTATTGTGCTGATGATTGCTCTCTCTCTAGGGAGACCCGTTAATTACGGATCAGAATCCTAAAACGCGTTGTCGACAATGAACGATTCTGATTACGAGATTATTTAGTCATATCTTAATTATACATACTCGGATGTGCTATCTTAAATTTATTTCCCGATTTCACAGCATTGTTTATACTGTACAACAAACTTCTGAGAAAGTGATCACTTTTTCCAAAATCAACTGACAATGATAAAAATGAGAAAAATCTTAGTTTAGTGACTGACATTAAATTTAGAATAAAAAGAAAAAAAGACATTAGTCCTTCCTTTTTCTTTTGAAACTGCGAAAATGATCTGTATATGCACGTATGTAACGGCTGAACGGTCAATTAGTTAATTTGCATTTGTTCGCATTGTTCTTATTCGAAGAAAGCGACGCAGACACTGCTGACGCGTTTACAGTAATTTCAGTGATGGTGTAACGCGACGAATTCAGTGGGCGTATGATAAACTGTGCGTGCATCCCACATGCACGTTTCACTATACCGTGTCCAGATATATTAAATGTAGGACGCTCTTTTTCCGGGTCTTTTATACTGCCATCCATTATACTGACAGTTTAGAAAAATGGCGAAGTTTCATAAATGTGCAAAATATATCACTCACATTCATCTCTTCAATTTCTACGAGAAAATGTAGAACTCTAATTTAGAAACGCTATGTTATCTTGAAAGTCTAATCCTCAAGTCCAAACTTTCCACAGGTTCAGTAACGTTTTCATCAATAATAATTACAGCTAAAACTGCTACAAATAAGTATCACACAGCTGCAATATAAATATATGCATTTAATATATATTAAAAAGTAAATTTTTAATGTATATTGCACCATTATGCCATTTATAATGCATATATACTTCCTATTCATTATTCATCAATAATAATTACAGCTAAAACTGCTACAAACAAGCATTACACAGCTGCAATATATTTTAATATATATTTAATATATATTAAAAACTAAATTTTAAATGTATATTGCACCATCATGCCATTTATAATGCACCCTATTCATTATTCATCAATAATAATTACAGCCAAAACTGCTACAAATAAGCATTATAGGGCTGCAATATAAATATATGTATTAAATATATATTAAAAACTAAATTTTAAATATATATTGCATCATCATCATTCATACTATAAATAGAATATGCATTATAAATGATATTACCTCCATTTGACCAATTTTCATCTATTCCATAACTGAAGTTAATAAAATACATATAAAAGATATTTCTTAGAACCAGAATATTTTATCAGCTTGAAACACTTTCAGATATGCCAAGAACTATGCGGATTAATCCATGGTCGTTAATGGTCACGCTGGCCTGCGTGACGGTCGCGTCGTCGGAATATTTGATGGGAGGCCACATGGACAACAGTCCGCCAAAGTCCTTGCTGGAACAGATGGAATCGTCTCCGAGTTTGGCAAGGACGGCGCAGCTGGGTGACCTTGATCTACATCTAGATGCAGAGGAGAGCACCGCCGCCGTCTTGACGCCTGACAACGAAGAAACGCCACGTTATCATCTTCCTTATCCTTTCGCCTTTAACGGTGGCAGGCCGTTCTCGCTCGAGAAGGATCCAATCACTGGTAAAATCGACTTCGAGAAGGCGCCGCCTGTCAAAGCCCTCAATCTCAGCACTCGTTATCAAGAGCACGTGAACGAGAATGAGAAACACGTGGACCCGCCGAAGGAAAGCAGCCCTTATCTAACAAAAAAGAAGGTGGAGAACAGCAAAGAGATCGACGACGTTAGTCCAAACGAGATCAACCCTTACTCGCCTAATTTTCACGACTTCTTGAATCTTCCAGTTCATTATTCCTCCGACAAGTACGGCAAGGACAAATATCCACTGATATCAAGTTCCTACGCGAATACGAAGGTTCAAAGCGGATCGAACAGCTACAGTACTTACAATCACAAGCCTTATCACGGGGAGACCGTGATGTACTATCCCACCAGAAAACCGTACATGCCTAAGACAACTTCGATTACAACTACGACGACGACGACAACGACGACGACGACGACGACTCCTAGGCCAATGTCATCGACCACGCCTAGCACTACTACCACTTCCACAACTCCCAGACCAACGACAATTCCCACAACGACAACTACTGCAGCTACTGCTACTTCTACTACGACTACGTCTAGCCTCCAACCATCTACTACTGCTTCCACTTCGACCAAGGGGCCTGTTGTGACAACCTGGAAGCCTCCTGTCTCCACTCCGAAACGGTTTGTCGATCATCTGGACGATTACGACGATATTCTCCCGATAGAAAAACTTCAGTCGTCTGTATACGGCAATGGGAATCAAGGGCCGAACAACATAGTGCAGCACAACGTGGATCACCAGACGAAGCCTCCTACAAAGCACGAAGACTACATAGACAGTTACGATGATTACGAAATCGGAGATGGAGAGGACGCGAAGGATTATGTCTCGATGAAAGAGGCGACTAGTGAAACAACGAAGACAAGTACGTTCCCTGGTACAACGTCGGCTATTCCTAACGTAACTACGACTACCGGAACTCCGGAAACTACTCCTGTAACCACCACAAGCACGAGCACGAGCACAAGTACTAGCACGTCGGTTCCTTCGTCATCTACGATGTACTCTTTACCAGTATCTCAAGAGAGTACCTTCCAGAGTAACTCGTTACCGTTCCAAGCTCATTCTCCACGTCCAGTGACGTCTGTATTCTTGGACAACGAGCACAGAGTGCCGTTGGTGTTCGAAAGTGACAACCGAAGACACGGCATTACGGACAACGTTATCATAAATCAGGCATACCGTCCAAACCAGAGGCCAAGCGGATTGGGCGGTGGAATTCTCGTGGAGAGCACCAGTAACATTGTGATACCACCTGATCAAGATACAGTGTCCTTTGTTCTTGGGAACAGGCAGAACGTCGAGGGCGGGTATTATTCCTTGGGAACCGCGATCGGGGAGAATCCCTATGCCGGTTCTACTGGGATCGACGCCTCTTTCCGACCTTTGTACGGCGTCTCGCCGGATAAGGGCAATTACGATCCACAGTCAGACTATCGAGGAACGATCGGCTTGCCTTCGGTATCCATACTGGAGAGTAATCCCAGCTACGCTGCTCAAACGTGGACGCAGCCTAATCCTAATGGGGCTAATCAAAAGTTAGCCAACGAGGTGGAACCTTCTAAAACTCAAAGCTCGTTCGTGAAAGGTACCGTGTTTAGGGAACAACCAGAGGACAAGAAAGTCGACAAAGACGTCAACTACGTGGTGTTCCCTAAGGACGAGCCTAAGCAACCAATCGAAGAGCATATCGTTGTTATAAACGAGGCTGACGGTACGATACATGAAATAATGCCGTCCTCCACGACGTTGAAGCCTGTGAGGGTGGATCTGCCGGTTACGAACGAGGAACACCTGCCGCAGTTATCGGAGAGCTTGACACCGCCGGCTGAACAGCCAAAGCCGCCTCCGCAGTTCTATTATCACTATCATCACGGAGGTACGGTAAGACCGGATCATCCAAGACCTCAAAGACTACCTTTGCCACCTCGTGGGAAGCAGCCACCATCTCCTCCTCTTCCGCCACCCTCGGAACCTATAGGAATAAGAAGACGTCCTTATTCTCCTGACGCCAATCTGCCGAATATTCTACCGCAGTTTCGTCCGAATGCTAAAACGTCTCACGGACATCGTGGATCAGAGGCCATTGGAACGATCCCAGCTGGCCAGGGTTATCCCACCAGAGTGAGACAGCCAGTTCAATCATATCCTCCGACCAGAAGGCCCCTACCTCCGCCTCCGTCTTATCTTCAAAGGCTAAATCCTCCTCCCCCTCCGATTCACGTCGTCAAGCTTGCCGGCGTGGCTTCTACGAAATCCGAGAGCGTAGTGCCTCCACGAGATATAGAATCCACGGTCAAGAGGTTTCGTCTGCCGTCAGTCACGTCCAGGGGGGAGGACGACGTGAAGCTGGCGCAACGTGTCTCCAGCCAGAAGCTGCGGCTGGAGGAAGAGGAACGGTCAGAACGTTACTCGGAGGAGCCGCCTCAGGTGCCGCCGAGGCCTCCCTTGTTCCCAAAACGGAGAACCGCGGATCCGCCGCACGTAGCTACTCTTCAGATGATTCAACAGCATGGAGAATTCGAGGACATCACGGAGCCGAATCTGTCCTCGATGGATGGGAATACGAGCGACGACGAGTCGGATAGGATAGTGACCGAGCAGAGTGCAGATAGAAGAAAATTCGACAGCCACGAGCCAATGGCCGAGCCTCCAGTTTACGTGGTCTATCCGGTAAATACTGCGGTGAATATTCATCCTGACGACTCCAGGGAGAAAGACGAGAGCGTGGTTGTTGGGACGAGAGGGCCGCACAGACCACTCCCTCCAGAGACGTTGTTACAAGATAACGATGATCAAGAGATGAACGAAGAACCAAGACCTGTTCACAACGTGTTCAACGGGCGACCAGTTGTCTCGGACTTCCCGTATCCTTTGGAACGCCCTGATCCTTCCATTCTTGTCAACGGAATGAGAGAAACACCGTTATTGGTGCCCAGCGATCAGCGACAAGAAGATGATCCTACGCAAGAGAATACAGAAGAGAAAAACGAGAAGGATTCCAGCGTAAACGTGATACCGTACCTGCAGGATTTCGTGCCTTTCCCAGCGAGGAAGAACGAGGTCATCTCGGCCACTCTTCATCGTCTGCCAGCGTTGCCATCCTCCACGCCAATCGCTTACGTTTACACTCCGACAGCTCAAGCTTCTCACCGGTTAGACGTGGACGTACGCGACGAGGACATCTCTAAAACTGAGAAGAGCGATCAGAAGCCCGTTCTGTTGCCTTCGCAGCAGCCCTCCAGTTCCTCCAGCTCCGCGCCATCGCCGCAGAATTTCATGGCCCCGTTCGTGGCAAGCATCAGCGCGGAAGCACCTTCCAAGAACGGCTGGAACGTTGTCGTGGTCGAGCCAACCATCAACAGAAAGTCGGACGACGATCCGTCCGAGACCACGTCGAACGCAGATGAGGCTCAGACAGAAAAGGCCGAGTTCGACGCTGAGAATTTCAAACCGCAGCTCTTTGGCGGATTCAAGCCGATTTACGAATTCCCTACGCAGAACGAGCACCAGAGGCCAGAGCGTAGGGAATCCAACGACTCCGAAACAGAAATGAGCACGCACCTTCAGATGTCTGCCAATTCGACGGTTTGATGAAAGTACACGTCTATTACACGTTAATTGACGAACATTGATTGAACGAAGATAGGCTTGGTTTCGAGTATCTCGTTAGTTATTAGCACACTCCATTTGGCATTGCCATCTTTCTCCAGAACGAGAGATTCTTGTTCTTTGCAAATAATTCATAGTTGAGAGTGCACTGAAGCAATGCCGATTGGAACGTTTGCTTCGAAAAGGGAACTAAATATTTCGAGACTGTAATAACATTATACTGAATATTTTCGAGCATCGGTGTCTGGGACGATTAATTCATTGTCTCCTTCGTGGGGAGTTAAACTATTCATATGATCTTTAATTCTCTAATTATAATTTTGGATCATTGAATTGGTGAAAAGGGTTGGATGCAATGGGGTGCAAGCGATAGACATGGGCCAATTTTGCTTCGTGTGATATGCAAGACGATTGGAAACCATTTTGTGGCAGAGAAACAAAATTTTCTTAGACGTATTTGCACCGCTTTGCATGTAATCCTATTGAACATGACTGCAAAGAATCATCTAAAACATTTATTATATATTAAGAAATATTTATATATAATTTATCTACTTTATTGCTAGACTATATAGTATTTTATAAAATTCTATTGTGCGTTAAATTGTAGAAACTATCATACTCTGTACATCTATTTCATGTGTTATACATTTTTATATACTAACCAGTCTAAAAAATGCATACTACATTATTTATTTTCTACTTTTTTTCATTGATGATCATAGTTATATACTAAGCAATTATTACAATAAATTATTCATTGTATACTCGGTTTATTTATACTAATGCCCGCTTGAATGTCTCGTTGTTTGTACATGTTCAATCCAAAAAATGCTTTTTTTGTCATATACTATCAACAATAATAACAATAATACTGTAGTTTCACATGAATATACATTATTAATTCCTAAGGAAGACTAACAATCGATATGATCCGATGAACTTTATACAACGTGAAAAAAAGAAGTACTTTCTTTCTTGTAAATTAATACCATGCAATTAAAAAAAAATGCAATGCGTATTACAAACTTTTTAAAAATACAATAAAATAAATATATAATAAAATATTGATTGTTTTGTACCCTTAATTACCAACAGGCTATCAACTCTTAAACATTAAGGTAAAAAATTGTTTTTTTGCATGTAATGATATGGAAGATCCTGGCAGTAACAATTGTAACTTTACGCTATAATCATTTACTTATGAATACGAGCAATGCAATGCAATGCTTTTACCGATTACCAAAGAGTCGTAAATCCAACTTCAACACAACAATACCTTTCTCGACTTCATGTAACCGAATACGTTTCTGTACCGGTCCACACGAATCCCTACTATCTCTCATTATATCAGCAACTCTTATTTCTGCTCGTCCAAGAAATTCTGTAATGATTTTTAAGTATTATATTGTTAAAATTCTTCTAATTATGTTTATACATCAGAAATATACAGTTAATTTTACCATCTGGACTATAATAGCCTTTATCAAAGACCGTGATACATAACGTATCCTCAAGTAAATCCTTTACTTGGAACTGCATAGACGTATCCCATAAAGGACAATCAGTTCCTGATATAACGCCCGTCCTCTCTTCTTGTGAACCCATGCTCACTTTACAGAATGTATTGCACTTTCCTATAAAATTAAATTTCTTATTATGATTAAAATTAAATTTCTTATAATCGTTGTAAAAAAAACATACTTTTACGTAGAATAGTTTACAGTACTGTTAATAAAGCATAAATCGCAGTTGCATAGATTTCAAAGCGGAGATGTGAATAGATAATACATGTTTATCGAGTTTAATGTAACTAAATACTAATATAATTTACTGTTACAAAAAATAATGTTCCATGCTTAACTATAATCAAATCGCATGCGCAATGTGACTGAGAAATAACAAATGAAGAAGATAATTATGAAAAATTAAGTAGAAAAGAAAAATTAAACAAAACAGCCAAAAAGTAAAATGTATAATTCGTTTGTTATTATTATTTTTCTCGCAGTTACTTATAAGTCCACGTACCAAATCTCAAAGTAGAGATTTCATGCAAGCAGAAAAAATTTTACCTTTTTTCAACATAACTAAATCTTCAGCTTCCACAACTACTAATCGAAGTATACCCTGGGGCGGTCTTCTGCGAACTACAATCATGCCAGATTTCTGTTAGTAAAATCGCGTCATATTATTAAAAAGCGTAATTGTGATACAAATGATCCTCAATGGTTTTTTGTAGAGAAGTTTGTCCCGTTTCCTTTTATTGTATACTTTCGTAGAAAAAACACCAAACAACCAAAGCACAAAGCGCATGCATATATATATATATATATAAAAAAAAAAATTTAAGCATTCACGGATTTTGCTTACCAGGTATTGTCTTTAAATTGAAACCTTCAAGCACTGTAACAAGAATTCTGCCGCATGCTCCAAATTGCGCCTGCTCTGTTCACTCACACATATTATGCGTTATTATACATTAAATTTATTACAAATATTTCTTATACGTTGCATTGTATTTGTAACATTTATTGTTGCAGCAACGATACAAGAACAAACAAGGACTATACTTTACAATAATAATGAACAATGATGAAAGTATGACTCACTTGATCTCTGTCTTTGCAAGCGTGTTTTTTCGTTCTCCATAAATTTCTTTCTTGCTTCTGTAATTCTTCTAACCCATAGTGAACATTCACTTGGAGATGGAGCCAACAATATTATCGGTTTCTTTTGGTCTTTCAGTCTCAGTATTTTAGTTGAATTTTCTGAACCTTCGCTGAAACCTAAACTAACATTACCGTTCGTTTCTGAATCACCCAAAAAAGATAACTCGTTTAAAAATATTGGCTGCAAAGAAGAAATATTTCAATTAGTATTATCATATTATTGTTACAGTAATTAATCATGAGATACCTTTCTATACATCTTAAATTTTTGATGCTCGTTTCTCTCAAACGAAAACTGTTGTCCACTGGATGAAAACTTTTTGCCAAGTACTGGTTGAGCAAACAGTAAAAAATCGTTTGTGAGAAATCCAACAAGTTCCTTTCCACTTTTTGCCTAAGAGATATTAAAATTACTATTACACAAAGGTAACATAATCTTTTAGATTTCGTTTACCTTATGAAGTATACCAAAATGAAGAAGTTTTCGTGGACCTAAAGAATTTGTTAAAGAATTAAAGATAAGTTGTTCTTCAAGACCATCACAAGCCACATGTGTTTGCAGCCATTCTAATCTATCACTATTTTCTTTCTCTCTAACTCCTTCATTTACCTACCATGAAATAAAATTAATATTAAGTACTAATTTTCCTTTTTTTTTTTAAATTGAATGGTTGTTGTTTTCAAAATCTCACCTGAGTACAAAATTCTTCTGCTTTAGCTAATGCCTCTTGAAGATATTGCCTATCAGGATGATCAATTGGGGTATGCTCTAAAATCTAAAACAATTATGATAAATTAATATAAAAATATTTATATCTTTTTTTAAATGAAGAATACTAAAAATGACAGATACTTTGCCAATAATAAGAGGGTACTTTGTTATTCTTTGCATTGGTTTTATAAGGAAAGAACTCAAAGGCATTCCTTTTGTACGTGGATCTTGTTGACAAACTTGAGCAACTTTGACAAATTCTGGCATAGTTTCAGTTAATCTCTGAAGATAAACGGCAGCTGATATCTGACAACTGCAAAATCTTATATAGGCTGACATTCTGGGTATCTAATGGGTAATAAATATATGAATATGTGACTACGATATAAAATTAATTACAAATAAAAAAGATTTACATTTTCACATAAAATATCTCCGATCATTCTTACAATCCCTCCTTCGCTATTATCTCGTCGTATACGTAATGTTCTGAAAAATGTTTGTTAAATGAATAACTATAGTTGACATTACAGATATTTTCAAAAATATAAAACGATACCTTAAAAAATTATCATTACAAGCAATAATATCTCTCCAATTAACAAATATTTTATCTACTTCGTCTACAGTTAAAACTAAACTTTCAATGAGAGGTTTCTCAAACACCTGTAAAGAAATTTTATCTTTCAATATATGAACGTAAAAAAATTCGTTTAGAAGATTTAAAAATACCTCGTGAACGAGTCTCATATCTTCTATGTATGCCTGTTCAGTTGTGATAAGTTCTTTGATGTATTCTTGCCGTTTCCTTTCTATAGAATCCAATCCAGCCATTAGTAAGTTAGTTGTCATCTCATTAGCTACACATAAAATGTATGTAAAGACATCATTTCAATCTTTTTTCATTTTTCTAAAAATAATGTAACTCTAACTAATTTCAGATCATCTTGCTCCGAATAACAAACTACGTAGTTTTTAGTAAAATTATTACATAAAACTTTGTAAGAATTAAATGTTTGTGAAACAGAACTCAAAAATCGTAAGATAATATTTTAAGTATTACTGTTAGTCGCTGGGTTTCATTGAGTAATAGAAAATTGTTGGTACACAACAATACTTTACAACAGACAGATACTTTATTTCAATCAGCAGTTTTGCGAACACGTCTGTATATTATGTATGGATATGTGTACATATGTATAAGAACGGCGTGTATATGCATGTGAGAAATTTCGAATATATCCACATGAAATGTGAACAAAAAACTGTAATAAATACAGAATGATTTGAACTTGTTCACACTCATACAGTGCCCATCATACTGGAAGTATACCACACACAATTTGAGATTCATAATGAGATTCGACGATACAACAAACAATATGGATATTTTGCAAATAGTAACAACCTTAAGGATATAGCACTACACAAGTATTTTTCTCATCTAAGAATAACCAGTTGCATAACTTGCTTTACACATTGTCAACATGTTTAGATAAAGATTACAGGATTATTAGCGCATCTAGAATACTTAATGTTAAGCACACAATGTTTAGTTCCACGATCAGGCATATTTATACACTTTTTTTTTTTGCAAAGAGTTATATAGAACGTGTAAAAGGATTAATTGGTGTATAAATATGCTGATCTACTGTGCGCTTCTGAGATATTCGAAACTAGTTATTCCATCAAATTCCTGAATAATGGAATGAATATTAAACGTAATGTAATACATGACTTTTTCTAATAAATATCTCATATTATTTCATAAAATTTACATTTATATCTAAAATTTTAGACACTAAAAAGTAAAGTATACCAGTATATTTTACAATTTATTCAGTAAAAAATAGTTTCAATAGAAAATAGTAAGTTATTTCAAATAAATTTTAATAATAAGACGATATTTAAGTATCTCAACACCGAGATTCGTAAGCTTAAAAGCAATAAATATAAATAAAGAATCAGCAGTTTTAAATTAAACAATATATTTGTATAACATTTATATATCCTATTCTTAAGTCATATAAATTATTATCCTCAGGGATAAATTGATGGAAAAACTGGTTTGCGATGATATAACGTAATAAATCATTCCCACCAGTGGCAATAATATCTACCTAACTTTATGATTGTTATTAGTGATATTTTAATGATGATTTAGGCTCTATAATAAAAGGCTGCGAAGAAGGAGCACATCATCTTCCATTATTTTATCAGACAAGTCAGAGAAAAAAAACAAATAAAAGCTATACATATGTAAAATAAATAAATAGGAACAACAAATCTCGTAAAACTTATTGAATTCAAAAGAGAGCATATTTTCATTCTTTCTGTAAATATTATGTGTAATAATATTATATCTCTTTTTGATTACTTATATATAGAATTTTGAATTTAAACAGAAGTTATAGACTGTGTAATTGTTTAAAAATTTTAAGAATACACATATATCTTCTATATATTGTAACAAACTCTTCACCGAAGTAAAAAGTTAAACGAAATATTCAACATTATGATTTAACAACTCCTTCTCCCTTTACATTAAAGGCAAGCAGAAAAATAATATTCAGTTGCCCGTATTTTTGCTCTAGGCCTCGGCGCAATATAACTATACAAACCATCTGTATTGCACACCAAATAATGTACTAATGCTAACAGAAGAAAAAGGAACAATGACAGGCAGTATTTAAACATTTTAAAAAACTTTTCTCTCAAAGACATTAATTATAAAATTTTAATACTACTAATAGCACTTGTACATGTAATTTTTATCGACCTAACACTTTAAGCCCTTTGATTATTTAATAATGTTTTTATATTTTTATTTACACATAAAGCTGTTTAAATATTGTTAAATACATAAAGTAGTATGAATGTTTTACAGATATTTCGATGTTTATTGTCTTTGCTCCTAGCAGAAAGTGCTCCTGTTCTACTATAGCTATATTTTTGAATATAATTGCATTTTTGTAGATCTTTTTTGTAATTTTTTTGGGGGCTAAAAGTGCTAGTATAAACAGAAAGTCTAATATCTTCTAAAGATTAAACTTCTTAAATAATTATATGTTTTCCTTTCAATTTTTATTCAAAATATTAGTTACTAATGAATTTTAGTCCAAATGGTTAAAGTGTTAAAGGAATCATATTCGATTTTTAAGCTCTGTCTAAATTAAAGTAGAGGATTGAGGTAGAATTTGGTGTACATGTCAGGTGGTTGTAATAACACGATATTATCTAGTTATTCAATATTTAGCGCTCTCCTTTATGAGTATATATATATGTATATATATATATATATAAATATTGCGCAATAGTAATTGCGTTTGTAAACCATACATTAAAGATTCAATAGTTTAAAGAATAATGGTCATTAAGATATATGGTAACAATTTGAACGACAATGAAAATAAAAGACTGAATACGACCCTGAATCAGAAGAAAAAGATTCGCAATAATTCAGAGTAATATAAAAATGAAGAGCCAGCCCTGAGTCTTTCTTTCCCCCTTTTTATTTTTGTTTTCATTTTTATGCTCACTGTCTCCACCGATGAGACTTGTTGGTTGTAACACGGCGCGTTCAGTGTGGAGACTGCTATCATTCTTATTGCACTTGAGATGCTTTTATTTTAGCCTGCAATGCTGCGGTGCTGCTCTGCTATCCTTTATGCTGCATGTTAAGCAGAGGCGAAAGATAACAATTAGTAAAAAGAATTCCAAGTATTGTAGGCAAATGACAGATGTTCAAATTCTTTGAAGTAGCTATTTCGCTTTAAGATACTATTTTTTGATATTATAACTCCATTCAAACACTTTATAAAACTATAGTTTAAAGCAAAGCAAGTTAATAAAGATTATATAAATGATTATAAATAATAATAATTAAAAAATAGAATAAAGAATGTATAATCAAATAAGACAATAATGATTTATAATGATTACTTATATTACAATGATTATATTTATATTTAATATATAGTATTTAAAAAAAATATTTTAAAAATGTATTTAAATTTTTGATTATTGTTAATGATATGAAATTTCTAAAATACAGATTTATTTAATATTTTGAATTAAATATTAAATAATATTATATAACAATATATATAATAATATCTTACAAATATTTTATTGAAACGAAGCAGCTACCTCAAACGGACAGACGGACGGACAGGCAGGCATGCAGGCAGACAGGCAGGCTGTATGATAGAGAGATACTTTTCTGATAACTGATTCCGCAAAAACTACCCGTTATAAATAGATCAGAAATGAAATAACGATTACTGTAAAGTACAGATGTACCGCTTTCCAAGCCAAAGTGCTGAATTTGAATGTAGCCATGTCAGAGCAGAAAGCACACATAACACCCGTATAATAGTAATGAAAGAAATACTGTTTTCACATAATTTATTATTGCAAATTGGAATGCATTTCTTATAAATTATTACCAATGAAAAAATTAATAAGTATTTATATATCTAGCTTATCACGAAACTGTCCAAATATTTAATAACCATCTTATTTATGCCTGTAACCTATAGCTAATTTCAAATTAATTCTATAAGTAAACGTGTGACATTATAAAGTAAATGTAATATATTACCAATATGTATAATGTATCTAAAAAAATTTTTATGTTTTTATAGTGTTTTCCACAAACATAAAATTATACAATATGAAAATAAAATTATACAATATGAAAATAAAATTATACAATATGAAAATAAGTACATTTGGTTGACAAAATTCAGGAAATTAAAATTTATTTGGTCCTACTAAACGACCGTCGCATTAAATTATAAATTGCGTTACCAAAATTTTGAAAATCGATACCGTGTGATATCGATTTATATCTCATAAAATTGAAACCTGACGGTCGTCCGTCTATCCGTGTATTACAAATTAAAAGTATGCTATAACTATATAATTATATCTGTTTTACATTATCTTAAATTTTATTTTGTTAAAGTATGCTAGTTACAAAATTGTTTCAAAACTGCTCTTTATTAAACACTTATGGTGGATGCAAATTATGTTTCAAATTCTGTAAGTGAAATGTAAAACTTTGAAATAAAAAATACTTACACATAGGAGATACATAATTACTAGGGAAAACACCAGACACTCCGTTTAATTCGCCTTTCCACCATGCTGCTTCATCTTTTGCAAGTACAGTTATAACGTCACCTTTCTCAAAACTTAATTCATCCTCATTTTGTGCTTGATATGGGTACAATGCCATAACGCGTTCTAAATTAGTAAAGCATGTTATTGATATGTTCCTCATATTTAGCATATATAAAACCATACTTAAAACTACTTGCCAACATTTGGATCTGTAGGAGAGTCTTGATATCCATGAGAAACAGGTGTGCTTCGATTACTACTACTGGTTAAAGGTTTAACATAAGAAGCTGGGAACCATCCAATTTGTCTTTTTTTACCACGTGCCTAAACGGAATAGAAATAACACGAAATATAACTGCCGAAAAATTATTTTACTATATAATAAATTTGAAATAATTAATAAATTATTATACTTGTAATTCTCCTTCCCACCAACCACTATCTGTCTTTTTACGAATCATTATTAATTGTCCTTTTTGTAAATCTAACTGCTCAGAACTAGTAGCTTGATAAGGTGCAATAACTTGTACAATTTCAGGTTTTCTTCCTCTCTGTTAAAAAAAACACATATTGTCAAAATCTATTATGTTTTTATCATTTTACTTATGTACAATATATGTTACAATATACTTCATCTGATGTTATTTACGAAGCTGTAATATATGAGTATTAAGCAAAATATATAAAATATAGTGCTTAGCAGATACATTTTGTAACAAATAAAATACCTTATGATACTGTGATAACAGGACATCAGCAATAAAAAAAAACAATTAAATTTTATTAAATAATCAATGTTATATATTCCTAGATTACAGATATATTGTAAGCAAATATTAATTACCTGCTGCGCAGCCATTGCGGCAAAATCTGGCAATTCTGCTCTATCTTCCGCGGCTTGTCTTTCATCTTCGAGCTGCTCAGCAGTTTTCTCTGCTTGCTAAACATGGGATATATATGCGTCTAGCTTCGTACTTTACATGCTAATTATTAATAATATTATGCGCACAAAGTTAAATCTATAAAGCTTTTTTTACAATACACAAGAAATATATTTCTATTCAAAGTATATAAAAGTATATAAAATAAAAGTATTAGAATTAAAATATTACGAACCAATACTGCTTGGGCAACTGACGCAACTGTTTCTCCATTAGTTGTTGTTGTTGTGTCTTCAGTCGTTGCAGTAATCGTTTCAGATACGTTAGTAGTTACAGAAACACCCTGATTAATATTATATATGTTAAAATTCTAAAGCGTCTTATCGTTTTGTGCAATAAAAACTGCAATTAGTTATTCAAACTTCATTCAATAAAATGAAAGATTCGTTATTTTACCTGATCTGAAGCATCACATTTTTCTACATAATTAGCAGGGAAAATTCCGCTCCTATCTCCTATATTACCCGTCCACCAATCGCCTTCTTTTTTAACGACTAATATAACTTCTCCTTGGTTGAAAGTTAGGTCTCCCGTTTCGGCAGAATCATATGGATATAAGGCTACGTAGTATTCATTAAGACCTTCAACCACTGCTGTTTGATTAGCAATAATTTCTTTGACATACGATTTAGGGAACCAACCCTTGGCTTCTTTATTAGATGTACCATACCACCAATCACCCTAAAAAGTTAAAAAAATGTATTAATATAAATTTATATATGTAGTGTGAATATATTTTTATACTAACCTGTTGTTCATCTACTTTAATAATATCTCCTTTCTCAAACGGAAGATGTTGTTCTATTGTAGGACGATAATGATACAAAGTAGTTACTTGTATATCGCAAGCTACACCTAATCCAAGAGTAGGTATAATAGGTTCAACAGGAGGAGGCTCGTCACCAAGTGATCCAGCATCAGATACATTTTCAGGAACTTCAGCAATCCCCCTATATTAAGGAAATGTAAGAGTAAATTATAAATAATCTTAGCAATTGAATATAATTTCAGTTTAATTGACTAACTCTAACGTTCTCTTCTCCACACTATCTTGTTGTTGAATGAAAGCATTATCATTTGCGCTACCAGCATCTACTGGTTCCACGTAGGACTCAGGGAACCAACCAGTATGACCACGAATTTCGCCAGCCATCCATCCTGGTTCTGCGTTTTGAACAGGCGGTACCTATTGAAAGAATAATTTAATTTTTATTCTATATTTTTAATATCCAAATATATTTTCATAATAATACCAAGATAATGTCGCCAGGTTGGAACGATATTTCATCTTGATTTCTAGCCACAAATTCGTATAAAGCTCTATATTTCATAACTCCAGGAGTAGTACTTTCTTCCACTGCCTCAGTTGTGGTGGTATCATTGATAGGCCATGCAGAATCGTTAACTGCTGTTGAAGTATCATTCCAAGCGTTATCACCCCACGCAGAGGTTGTATAATCAGTACCAGTTCCGGTACCACCACTTGCTCTGAGTTCTAAAACTTTTAATTTTTTATCTTCGAAAGTTACATAAAGATTCTTACAATCAGCCACTAAAGTTTCCATTTGCATTTTAATATCTTGAAGCTGGCCATTATTATTTTCTATATCAGCCATTTTAGCATCAATCTATTAATATTAATTTCATATTACAACATTGCAGCACATTTAATATATTACACATATTTGATATACTTAAATATACCTGCTGTTGCAAATCAGCAATTTTATCTTTCATTTGTTTCAAAGTAATTTGCTTATTATCGAATGCCATTTTAATAGCTTCTTGACCCGCCGACTCCATAGCTGTATTTAGCTTATTCTTTGCTTCAATTCGAGCCTTTTCTTGACTCAACGCTAATAATCTTTGGTTTTGTTCTCGAAGTTTATTTTTTAAAGCAGCCATCTCTTGTAACTGTGCATCACGTGTCGATCGCATTCCATCAATTGTCGTTTTAACTCCAGATACACCAACTCGAGTGTCACAGATTTTTTGAGATAGTTCTTTCACTTTATCGTTCTACGCCGTAATCAAAATATTATATAAATGTCAATTGTCTTATTAACAATTCCTTTAATACTTACAAGTGTTCCTAATTCGATAGTTAATGTCTGATTTTTTGCTTTTAATTTCAGTAATACATCTTGTTCTTTTTGCCTCTGAGCTTGAAGTTCTTGTGATTTCTGATTTTCCCATTCTAATTGTCGTTGTCTTTCCATCTCTCTATTAAATAAATAAATTTAAGATTTTTACACATATTTAAAATTTTATTTAAAATTTTACTCACTTTCGTGCCGCTTCTCTTTGCTCTTGAGCTCGTTTTCGTTGTTCTTCCTTTTCTTGTTCAATTTCTTTTTGCTTTTGCATTTGTTTCTCAATTTCTGCTTGTCTTCGTCTTTCTTGTTCTAATCTATATGGTATTTGTTTTTAATCAATATAAAATGCTTTAATTCAAATGTTTATCTATGTAATCTTTGAAAAACATTTATTTACCTAATTTTCTCTTGTTTTTCAGCCTCTTCTCTTTCTTTTCGTTCTCGTTCTTCCTGTTCTTTACGTTGAATTTCTAATAAAGCCTTGCGTCTACGCTCTAGCTCCGCTTGTCCTTTCTCAAAGTTTTCTTTACGTTTGTCTTCAAAAGAGGTCTGTAAAAAAGATTGCATAACATGCTTTGTTATAATTATGAAATTATTTAATCACAGATACTTTAATCAAAAATGAACTTACTTGTGGCATACCAGCTGATGGATCTACATTTTCCGTTCCAGTTTGAGAAAGCGTTAAACTACTTTGTCGTTGACGTCTGAATGCAGGTGGAATAAGTTCAATTGGTAACGTGGTAGGTATCTTTTCACCAAGCTTAGCTATATCACACAAATGCATTGCTAATACAAATTCGTCACAACTTAAACGACCATCAGAATCCATGTCTGCTAATGCCCTAATAAAACATTTATGTTTTGAAATATTTTGAATCCTTTCAATTGTTATTCTTTGATATTTGTCGTATATTATTATACCATATCTGTGCCAATATTTGTTGAGGTAACTGTGACTGCACCATAATATTCCTAGCTTGAGGACCAGACAAAAATCCAGATCGCGTTCTGTCCCAAGTATTGAACAATTGAGTATACTTTAATTTTGTTTGATGAGGTACAGCCCATTCCACAGATTGTGGGGAACCTATTGAATGTTGACTATGTTGTGAATCAACCGAACCCACTCTATCTATACTTGGTGGACGTGCAGTTGTACTTAATGGTGTACTTGTGGATACTGGTGTTTGAGCAATTACACCATTTACTAATGTACCACTTGCTGTGGTTGCTGACACTAGCGGTAAACCTACAACTGGAGGAGTTGATACACCCGTCCCTAAAAGAAAATATAACAAATAATGAATTATATCATTGTAATGTAATGATAAAACAATCTAATAATAACACATGTAATAATAAAACAAAATACATGTGATTACAAAATTATATATACCAGTAGATATTGGTGCAATTGATGGTACCATAGTAGAACCTGTAATTGGAGCAACCATACTAGTACAAGATAACGGTTGCATAGGCATTGTTTGTGCCATACCAAAAGCAGCCATTGGGACTGGAGTTGTATTTATGGGTGCAATTGGTGCTATTGCAGGCATCCCTGTTTAAAGAAAAAGTACTTATTAAGGTATAATTCTTTTTACATATTATCTGCTTATAAGTAATGTTAAAATTCTGTTATTCGATAAATGATTTAATTAATAATATCAAATTACTAATTACCATAGTTCACCATTTAAAATAACAATATTTCTCATATTAAAATCTTAATTTAAGGTATAGGAAAATCAAAATTTAAAAATACCATAAAAGAATATTTAAGTTATATTATTTATTAGTTAAATTAAGCAAAAATAACAACTATGTTTTCTACAAAATCCATTTGATAAAGTATACCTGAAAACTCAAGATCAAGTAAATCTGTAAAAAAAAGAATAAAACATCATAGGTAAATCAACAGAATTTCTGATTTAAATGTATCTATATTGAAAATTAAAAATTTAAATAAACATTTAAAAAATAGAGTGTGAAAAAAGAACATCTTATTTTACCCATGGCAGATGTAGTCATTGATTGCATAGGTTGACCCGGGGGAACAACAGCAGTAGCAGAAACAGGTGCAACTTTGATTGGTGAAATCCCAGCAGCAACAGGACTATTAGGAAATGAAGGTGGTGCTGGTTTTGGAGGTGGACCACTGGTAGCAGGTGAAAAATTTGCTCCTAAAAATACATAATTATGTTTATAAAATTCCATTTAAAAAATATTACTTTAAATAAAATGTATAAAATGTAATATAACAGCAAAATAAAAATAATTAAAATATGAAATAATACAAATTACAGTTGCAACAACTTAGGAAAGCTTAGCAACAGCGGCAAAATTAATTTATAATTATATGCATTTCATACTAAAAAGTAAGTATTTAATAAGTTGGATGATTTTTTTATTACAGTATGGTGTTTGTTACAATAATGTATGATACAAAAAGGAATCATTTCTTATATTAATATTTTAATATTTCTTTATATTAATAATCTAAAAATATGGGGTACTATCTAAGTTTACATGCAATTGCATCTATTATATTTTTAAAGAAATGGATTCTATTTCTCAAATCTTCTTTACATTTTGAAACATACCAATACTTGTGGGTGGTGCAGGTCTTTGAGGAGGACCACCACTAGGAGTAGTGGTAGTGGTAGTGGTAGTGGTAGTGGTAGTACTTGTAGAAGGCACGATTCCTTTTTTTTTTTTTTTTTTGCAGCACAAATATTATATTATTGTATACAATGTTGTATAAGTGTGCAATATAGAAGAAAAAATAGCAGAGTAAATTATATATATGTAGCCAGTAAACAGAGCTATTGCAACATTGATTACACATATAATATTACATAAAACATGTATATTTTTATAATGAGATGACACAGACAGAAGTAAAAAGCATAAAAATATATCTTTTAATGACATGTGTTTATGTTGTTTTCTAGTAACATGTGAATGTCTAAAATACAATGTAATACCGTTTTGATAATATTGTGTATAATAATTATATTATTATACATATCAATATTTATATTGCAGATTTCATTATGCTTTATTTTCATAGAATATCTTGTAAGATTTATAATATAATTGCACTGATTTATAATATAATTGCAAGTTAAATAAAATATAAACAATTATTTAGCAATATATCTTTCATGCAAAAATGAGTATTTGCATTTGAAATATCAATGCGTATACCACAGCACATAATATACTGCTGATTATATCATCCAGTAAAAGAACAAAATATGCCTTGAAGAATCATAATATTTTTATAAATTTGAAAGAAAAATATGGAACAAAAGAAAATTCAGTACTTAATCATTCATAGATAAACATCCACTTCTTATAACATACCCACAGAGGGTGGTGCAGGTCGAGCAGGTGGCTTTGACGCTGTGTGAGTTGTGGCATGTATAGTGGCAGCCACATTCTGTCTACTTTGTCGTGATGCTGTGTAGTATGATGCATAAGTAAAATAATGCTAAGTAATGCTGTTTGTTAGTTAAATATTCTTTCTTTTCTTATTTTTCAAAGCTATAATAATGTAAATAATGACAATATGTGAAGTAGATTTTTATTCTTGGCAATGAAATATTTGTTATTATGATATATATTAACTATGAAGTCAACTGAAAAATGATTGTTGTGAAATAGAATTCTTAACAATAGTGTAAGAGTTTTGATGAATCCTATGAAAATTTATATTTCTTTCATCATATTCACTCATTTGTATATGCTTCATATATTTGGACATAAAATTCTTAATATAATTACCTGGTAAAGTCATTGGTGAAACAGGTCTAATAGCATGTCCTGGTAATGGTCCATTTGCAGGTGGAGGTCCTATAAGAGGACGTGGAACAGATCCGGCCATAGGCATTCCACTAATTAAGGGCTGCACTGGAACTTGTGGTGGACCAGATAAATTAACTAATGAAGCAACATTATTCTGTGGTGGGATATTAGCAGCCCCGTTTGTTAAGTTTGTAACATTAGCATCACCTAAAGGTTACGAAATATTAATAATCATAATCTTTAATTAAAATAATCTTGATTATTTACTATCTTTATCATACTTACTGGCAGAAAGTGATTTCAAACTTTGCACTAAAGTTGAAGGTAAAGTTTTAGGAATTTCAAAACCACGTAACTTTAAATTAATTAATTTACATGCAATACTGAATTCATTTATGTCCATTTTTCCATCTGAATCTGTATCTGATAAAGCCCTGTATCATCACATTTTTATATCATACATATGATAATTCTTGAAGACATTAAATACTAAAGTGACATAATAATATAATGTTAATACCAAATTTGTCCAAGGATAACAGGTGGAAGCTGAGATTTAAGCAAAAATTCTTTTGCTTGCTCTCCAGTGACAACTCCATTGATTGGTTTCAGAGAATCAAATTGCTCTCTATATCTTGCACGTTCTCTGGGTTGAATTACCCATGGGTCCATACCTAAAAGAATTACCATCTCTGTTTTTATTTTAATATTCAAAGATTAAACAAGAGTAAATATATTTACGAACGAGTCTACTGATCGGTCAATAAAATTTATCAAATTAGAAATTAAGAATAATTTCTGTTTTCTTATGTCAGCTACTGTCAACATGACAACTAAATTAGAGCATGTCTGTCACTACACTTGCAAACAAGAAAAAATTGACTTACCCGGTGTTTGGGGGGTGGCCATCTCTGCTCACCCGTAGGTGACCACCGAACCAAATCTGTAATCAAAAACGGGTGTAACTTCTCGAAGAAATTAGTCGGAGAAATCAGTGAAGGAAATGTGTGATTTCAAGGTTAGGTTACAGTGATCGAACTTAGTGAAAGTAACTCGATATGTACCTCACGAAAGAAGAATTGTCGAAACGCTACTAATTTAGCGTAAATTCAATCACGAACAAACCCAATTAACCAAATAAGTGCGAGTTCATGAACTTGAAGATTGATCGGGGCCCTAACGCACTCGTATAAGAGCAAGATTTTTTCTCACGCCAATTTTACAAACATATGATGGTGAGCCACTTCTTTCGGTTGCGAGACCCCTTTTACAATATTATTGAAAGAAATTCATGATAGCATATCATGATGTTAGTGATCCTTTCGTGGAAAAACGAAATCAACTAAAATTTCTTAACTGTACCGACGATACGCGGGTCGGCCCACACTACTGACGTACATACGTCACTTTTACGACCTCGGTTATTTCCGGAAATCTTCGGGAGGAATCGATAGCTGGCCCGAAACCGCCTCGTTAATCTTCGGCAGAAATCGCTATTTCCGCAACCCTTAGTTCAAATTTCCCATTTCTTTGAAATAATAACATATTCTTTATTTATGACTCATATTCTCATTCATGATAAAAATATTCGAGTCATTCCATAATGTAGATATAAACATTAATGTTGGAAAAATAACAGGTATTTCCTTGAAATTTACTCTGATAATTCGGTTGACCTCGTTGGTCACTTATGCTAGAAATAAATCTCAATTGAAATTAAAGAATAAATTCGGTTAATAGAATAATAAGGTGGTAATCTAATGTTAGTTCGAGTTAAAAATGGTCAAGTAGAAAATTCTACACGAGAATTTAAATCTTATTATACCGCATTGAGCGATCAATATGTTGTTTACTTGTTTAAAAATATAATTTTACATCGTTACACTTGAGACCGGAAGTGCGAATAACCTATTAAATTGCTGTCAGCTATGTTTCCTAAATAGGCAGAATCAATCAATCCATATCTTCTTTCGAATAACTAAAAATAATTAATACGAAAAAGCAATTACATGAAAACATCTGAATACTTAAAATTGTGACAGAAAGTTTAGATTAATAAGAAGATTAGATTAGAAATTTTATCAGTTTTACTTTTATGTTATTTTTAGTGTTAGCCCGTTATCGAATATATATGACTTAAAATATTAACGGGGCTTCATATTACCATCTTCTTCTTTACATATTCAGAATATACTACTTTCATTCACTGAGGTGTGTATTACATGAAGATACAAGTAGTCTATGCTTAACACGTCCTTGATGGTGTCTGTATTATGCTCACTATAGGTAGGTGCACACGACCTGAAAATTACAAAGCTTCATTTCATTGTCAGTTAAGCTCGTGTGAACGTTGAAACGGGTACGGCCCGCAGTGAATCGGTTTCAACAGATGAAACTCTCTTTTGACATGGAGAACACTGTCCCGTGGAATAAACGAGGTTTTCTACCCTCGATGCCTTTCGAATCTCTACGAGAAATCGAACGTTTATAGTTTGAAAATAATCGATCGTAAGTTCGACCATAACAATAATCACGCACGCGAGTATTCTCGATCGATGTAGTGTCTTGATGTAGATATTCTTAGACAAAAAATTTAATTAAATGTTTCTAACCAGATATCACTATTTTAAGCAATGTAATTGATACAGCAATCATATCTGCGAGATCTTATATTTGTACTACTCGAAATAATACGTCCGATATAACTAATTGCTATACCGTGTATAATTAATAATCGTGAGACAATTGAAGTTTCATTGGATCCAAAATTTCAGTAAGTTCACTTTTCATTTTTCACTTTTTTATTTATATATATATACGTTATATATTATACAATTTTCAAATAGATTCTTAAACGTAGTATCTTGATAATCGAATGATTATAATTATCATAGTCAACTCATTGCTATTCCCATCCTGATATTTGAACACAATTTCTACAAGATGTTAAGCAACGCTGTCTACTTATATTGTTACAATGATGAAGATCAAAAATACAAATAATGCATGACTGTATGCATATGTGAAGAAACAGAAATTAAATACATTTAAAAGTAAAATTAATAATCAAATAGTAAAAGGTATTCAAATAATCGTCTTTAAATATCTGATTTAATTTCAATAAAAAATAAATAATTTCTAGAAGAAAGATTAAACATCTTTCGTTGATTCGTATTTAAAAGATTTTACACTATATTAACATAAGTTTGTGAAGTAATTAAATTTTGTAGTAAATTATCACAATCGTTTTAAACTTTCTATTGAATTTACACGCATAGATATACACACACACACATATATATATATATATATATATATATATATATATATATATATATATACACATATATACGCAATAAATATAGATCATATATTTATTTGTAGTATATATAAATTTACAAAAGAGAGCATAAGATGGTTTTTTTTATAGCACTTGTTACGATTCTCGCCCAACCGGACTGTGGTCCCATTCAGAGTGCACTCTTAATACGAAGTGATTACGCGTTTGTCACCAGTCAATGCCAATCGTTTCGAGTAGAGCCGGTAGAATTCTACGTTAAGGCATTATAGCATGAATTATGTCTATAAACTGACATGAGGATAGTCAAGTGCGCTAACCTATACAAAACAAAGAAAAAGCGTATATTCTACCAATTTCAAATAGGTATTATTCGAAGTACTTAATAATATTTTATGAAGTCTATATTTATATATATCGTACTTTATTAGTATCAAGCGACTTTACTTTTGACAACATTGATGTTTTCAATCGATTGCTTTTTCGATGCTGGACTCTATTTATTTTCTTACCTAATAAAATAGTGTTTCAAAGCATCATCATGCAATTGTACAATGTTGTATTAATTAATAAGAAGTAAATATTTTAGATAATTTTAATCTTACTAGTTATGATAGACATTGCAACAAAGAAAATATGTACATTATTGCAAATTATTAATATCAAGTGGAATTGTATATGCATATTGAATGCAACACATTTCTGTTTGCAAGATTGTGCAGAAATGTAATTTAAAGAGTAGCACCCAAAGTTCAATTTCTATTACTATTATGCACAATATACGTATGTATAATGATCATTACAAATTACTAAAGTTAACAAATATTTATGACATTCCAGGCCACATGCAATCGTGCATTTCTTTCAATACTATCAAACGATATCGCCCATGAATCAATAATCAACTCTGCACGAGCATGAAACTCGGCAAGAGGTCAAGTGCAAGTGTAATGCACAATATCAAAGTATAATAGATTAAATGCATGATTCGTTCGTATTAAGTAACTTACACTGAATAAAGTAGACAATATACACATGAATTAACATTTTTATGTATTACAAATAATTACAAATATTTTCAAGGTGATAAAACATTAGGATTATGAATTATATTTTCATAAATATTTTTTCTTTTGTACGAACAAAGTGCAAAACGTAAAGTAACATAGAACGCAAAGTTTAAAGAGCGTTTTAATTATGTACGATGTCATTATAAATCGAACGAATATTCAATAACTCGTAAATCGTATGAACCGCCATCTTTTGATGGCTTTAGAAAACACTCAATATTATAGGGTCTTTGACCTATACTTTTCTTGTTCGTGTGTGCTTTTGACGTATTACTGTGTGTGATGTGAGCCAGCAAATTGACTGCAACTCGTTGGGAAATCTACGGTTCCATGACAGAGGCAAGTACATATAAAAGGTCGACGTGTTTCATGCGTAATAGAAACCGTGAATTATTTTACGTATCGTCGAATCGTTTTTACGTTCTTTAGGTTTTATCGATTAACTGTACATGCTTGACCGGCCGGCGAATAGTCACTGCCGAGTCAACCAATAAAAATACGAACGATCGTTTTCGCAATTACATGGGATCTACTATATTAACACATTCCGTGTACCAGAAAATAACATTGCTAGGGAATTCTATACGAAAAGCATAATTATTTCATTGATCATTTCTCTGAAATAATCTGAACCATTATCATGCCAACTATGCGTGTCTGCTCAACTTTGCCAATACGCATGCTCACAATACGAAATATACGCGGGAGAATATCAGAAATGAAAAAGTAAAAACGTTTATTTTACATTCTTTTATGTTTTAAATTATATTTATATTTGCAGCACAAGTAATCATGAGAATTTTTTAAGTGTCTGAATATTGTTGTCCTGTCAAGACAAATATTACAGAAATAGAACATAAAAAATTGTAGAAGCACGATCTTTATCTCGTATATGAATAGACGGATAGATTCTTCTGAAACAAAGACATGCTAATGAGGACGTCAATTTCTCAGATTTTCAATATAATTCTTCGACGTTGATATTATAGATCATCAAGCGTTTATGTCAAGTCGACCACCCATTTAAAAGATGGTATAAAAACTTAAATGTTGCTTACCTTGAATCTTTAACAGTATCTTTATTTAAAATGAAGTATATTGTAATATTTAGTATTTTATATTTCATTTGTTTAAAATTTTAAATTGAACATCAAGCTTAAAAATTAAAGAAAAGAAATAATAAAATTTCTGCATTGAAAAGTAATTACAATTATATAAAATATTATAAAATTGTTAACGGGTAAAATGTAAAGTAGAATTTTAAAAAACGATGCATGTTGCACATCCTTATGTATTTTTATTTTTACTACTTAATTGGACTATTAGGTTTCATTACATTGATTGTATATTGCATAATGCATGAAAGATTTCTCTTCACATGATATATCTATCCTTGTACAAACGTTCATACTTCTTCGATGTCGTATAGTAGGACATATCCAATATCGGATAATGATAATTCACGCATTTATAATGTCACATATTGCATGATGCAAAACACGTGATTCACTTTTGGATATTCACTTTTGGAATTGAAAATATGTGAAACGAACGGTATAATGTATGATAATATGTTTCTAATTGATATAATGTATGATAATATGTTTCTAATTGATAAGGAATGGAATTTTGTTTGAATTGGCATTGCAAAACGATATATATTAACATTCTTTCTTATTCCAGAATTTTTCTGCTATTGTGGAAGTTTAAGTTACAAATAATTTTAATAATAACAAGAACTTGATTTTAGTCACAATTAGTCATCATATTACCATCTCAAGAATTATCGGAAGAGAAATTTCAAATTTTAATTGGTAAAAAGAAATATCAAATTATATCTTTTCTTCATAAAAACATTTTTTTATGAAAATTGTCTACGTACTTAATTTTTCAGCAATTTTTTCGACAATTTTTCTTTAATTTATAATACTAATCTTCCAGAATCTAGAATAAAAATCTAGAATTTTTTTAAACAATCTATGAATTTTTGCGCTACAAAATATCAATCTTTCAAATCTATCTTTCATCATACACTTTTGTTGATTTTTTAATTTTAATATCATTTTATGACTAAAACTAAGGAATTTAAAAATAAAGAAAAATAAGGAATTTAAAAATAAAGAAAATCTATTAGGTCCAGTCAAAAATATAATTGTTAAAATTGATAATATCTTAATTTTACAGTAACGAAGAGGATAAAAAAATGCATGTTTTGCGTAAAAATCAAAGGGCAATTTTGATAACACGTGATTAATTGACATTGTACTGAATTTTAAAATTGTTGCCCTTATAGTGTTCTTGGCCTATAATGTTCAATGTTTCATGAGGCAAACGTTCCCAAGATACATTAATGAAATGACTCGTTTAACCAACTTCCAATCAGTAGCGTGAGCTTACTGTCTGTATATCTACGCTAAAATTCCTCAGAGGGGGATGTAAACGCCTCTAGCAACTTTCTTGTTTCCTCTGCGGGTGTAGTTCACGAGAGCGCCCTTGCAAGGACAGCGGCCTCTCAGGGCTCTCAGGCCTTTCGGAGCGAACAGTTAAAACGAG
Organism: Frieseomelitta varia; assembly: GCF_011392965.1. Taxonomy (NCBI): domain Eukaryota; kingdom Metazoa; phylum Arthropoda; class Insecta; order Hymenoptera; family Apidae; genus Frieseomelitta; species Frieseomelitta varia. The sequence continues at coordinate 305,522 of NW_025109161.1, read as the reverse complement.
GCAAATGATCAAGAGAAAGCGAGTTAAGACAAGTATATAGAAGGAATCAATCGTCTTCTCTTACTTTTCTATGTCTCTTTCTGTTTCCTTCTCTCTCGTTTTTTCTTCCCCGTATCACTCATTCTTTCCTTCTTTCATTTACCTCCCTCCAGAGTTCAAATGCTTCCCTTCTCTTCTTTCCTTCTCTCTGGCTCGCAGGAAACCAGTTGCGATTTTTCACGCGGTGGGAACTAGAAGCCGCTCCCTACTATAAATAGCCTTCGAGTTCGCTCTCGAGCTCTGCTCTCTCGGCCTCCAACGGCGATGAGAGTAGCTAAAAGGGGGTAGCCATCCATGGGCGCCGACACACTGACGTTTTAGCATTATTTTTTATTATCTTCTAATTTTAGGCATTCTGTTTCAGGGATGTTACTTTTTTTTTCAACCTTGGACTCGTGGCAGCGATTTCAAGGTGACATTCATTTCAGTGAACAAAATTAATGATTTGTCGCAACTTGTTCTTTTTATCTTGGTAATAATGGAATTGTTTGAAGATAATTATTAAGACAAATGACAAGAAATGATGAAAAAGTGTCTTTTATTCTTGTATCTTAATTAGCGCTCTTTTTGTAGAGACATTGAAATTTGGTGCAATCAAAAATTTTATGTCAAATGGAATCTTTAATCTTAAATAATGAATAGTTTTGCTGGATGAAACAGTTCAAGAACATTGTCTTTAATAAATAAGGAACATTTAAGCAAGTTTATTGGCATCTTTCATAGAAAACATTGCTTGAAATTACGCTATTAGAAATTATCGTTTCCATAAAGTGCACAATAAAATGTGTGCGTTCCCAGAGAATGTCTATCCACGTGGGTCGTGGAATCGCACCACAGGAAGGCGTGGTTACTGCGACTTCGTGTAAAACAGTATTTTCAATAATACTTGTATCTTTATCTAAATCTTCATTATATTTTACGTACTTAATGTATACAGCCGGAGAGTTAAATTAAATTTGTTAAAATATTACAAATTCATAATAATAGAATAATTCGAGGCAATTAGTAGCGAATTTGAAAAATTGTTACTCTTTTCCATTTTAGATGAAATTTTATCGGCGCCCATGTAGTCATGACTTAGTATGCGCGCAACAGAGAAGTAGAAGGGATGAGCATTGGAATTTTTATGGAAGAAAAAAAAAAGGAAAAACTTCGTGTCTGCGACCAATCGAAAGGGCGGTTGGTGAACGCGAAGAATAGACATACCGAAGCGAATAATCGACATAACTTGGAAAAAAATTATATCATTTCAGTTGTTCGATCTTTTAAAAAATGTTGCTCTATGGACTCACGAAATTATCAAGTTTCCCTGAATTTCGAGAAAGGAATAGATATGGCCTTTTACATTCCTGATGATAAATTTCTTTTTTGGTAATTTTTAATGTATAAATACTTGCGTTAATTCATTAAAATTTTAGTGAAACTTTACTTATTAAAAGATTTTTAATCTCTTGAAGTTATAAATAGATTAATTCTTTTCGTAAAAATAAAATATACAAATTTAAGGGTGCTGTGATTAAATTAGTGAAGTGCTTCCTAGAACTTTTTATACAGATGAATATCTCCGAATGATTTTTGATTTATAATTATATGTATAAGGCAGAAAAGTAGTATCAAAGACATTGAGTGTTATCGACTAACATTCATTGATGTTAAATAAGACTCATTGATACATATTTCATATTATATGTCCAATCAGCGAACAAGGTACAAAACAAATCTGATTTATACGCTTCATCTGACAATTCTTTCTTGATAAAATGATTTTTGATTCATATTTTCACAGATGAATAATTCAGTGTGAAGTTTCTGGTGTACGTAGGTGGAGAGTGTAATGCTATGGTTTATGATAAGATTATCTTATCGCAAACAAAATCAGTTGACCTATCGGATTGTCCTAAGTAAAATTTATTCTTTATAACGAATGTTATAGTTACAAATAACGTTCAGGGAAAATAATAATAAAAAATCGAAAAATAGTATCTTATAATTGCAGTTATCTTTGCGTTAATTTTAATTACAGATGTAATTGTTTACTTCAGTTATACGCTATTTCAGCTGTTCTTTCAAAGTGGAGTTTGATTTTCAATTAATTAGATATATACAATTTTAATATTGCAATAGACCTCTTTGAAATCATTAACATATAAATTTACATATATAATTAAGACCATTACAGTATACCACTACATTACAGCAACGTTGTAAAACATTATTATCTTCAATCTTCTGAACCTTCTTATTAATAGCTGTCACCAGACCAATTATTCAATACTACAGCCAATTAAGCTGTCAACTCAAAATTACAAGTTACATGATGTAAAAGACAATTTTGCAGAAAACAATTGGCTTCTTTAATAAGTGAATACTAATTGTAAGTAACACTTTTAATTAGATGAACATATATCCAATACAATAAGTTCATTTAAAGTTTCATTTTAGGAAAGCTTCAGGAGATTTTGCGAAGTTTAAAAAAGCATAATCTTAATTAGGATCTTCTCAAAACAATCAAAGAATCATCTATTTAAATAAAACGACTAGCATGGAAGTTATTCTAAGAATCATTTCAAGAATTCCTCTAAGCTGTTTCACTTTGCGTGCTTATGAGCAAGAAACGTTTTACTGCGATGTTTAAGTACAGAAGGAAATTCAATAGCATTCAATGAATTTTTCTGCGTTGCAGAAAATCATTTTTTTTTTGCAAAGATATTTTGCTCTTAATCAACAGGAAATCTTCTATTTTTATTTTGAAATCTTCATAGAAGTATTCTAAGAAGGATGCGATGAGTATAAAAATTTGTTACTATCATGTTATTTCAGTATGAAGATTTTTCAATTAGAAAAATTAAAGATTTGACGACAAATGATATTTGAAAAAGTTGTAAGCAGACAAAGAGGAAAAATATTGGCAAGTTAGTGCGCACAGACGATAAAATTACAATTTGCGGTGCAATCAATGTAAAAACCGGTTGTCGGCTGAAGCATAATGTTTTTCAAATCAATTCGTATTCGATGGGAAATACACCTGTATGCCGACTTCTCCCTTTCACGCTCTAGCCTCTCAGACTCAGTGTTAACTCGTATAAATGCACGTATGCTATTTATAGATAGCGTAAGGCTGATTACTTCTTTCATAGATACCTGCTGTCCGAGTTCTTAAAGTTTTCACTATAAACGTAGAATGAGAAAACAATATGACAAGAGGAAAATAAGTGGTGCAAATAAGGAAAAGAAAGAAAAGTCTGTCTTTATTCTGTAATTCATTATTATCAATTTTGAAGATTTGATATTACACTACTTAAAGTTAGTCAAATTACAAACATTTAAATAATTTCAATCTTTTTAATATATATTGAGTGGTATAGCTATATTAATCTAAATATTTGGATTTATTATATTTAATGGATTTATTATATTCAATTGTATGGACACAAACACCCTTTATGAGATTATCAGCAGAATGGATTAATAGCTGAACATTATCAAAAGAACATTATTATTTGCAACAATTTTGAAAAAAAAAAAATAAAGCAACATAAGCGAATCAAGCGAGGAAAATGATCATCCATACTTTCCAGCGTAATAATTTCGTTTTGCTTTTCGTATTGCAATTTGCAAAGAATTGGATGTGGAATTATAATGCGCAGAATACATGCAATTACTATTCGTTTTTTTTTTTTTTTAAATACACCAAAATGGACTAGAACGTAACAGAAACAGATAAAGTGTTATGGTTCTTAATGTTGTACTGAATGACTGTACATTTCAGTCATGCCCGTTAATGTTTTTCCACGAACGAAAACCTGTTGTAAATTACATCTCTGCGTCACAGCCTTCTTTTGTATTCGTCCTTCAAAGGAGTTTGTCCGCATGAGGATCACCGGAGTATCGCACAAGATCTTCGTATCCTGGAGGTGTTTCATACTTCTCATTACCACGCATCCTGAATAATTTACATTTTATTACAACTTCTATCAATTTATTTACTAGACCACTGGGTCACGGTGATCTGGAAATTTTTGGATCTATCTTGACTTGATCTAAAAGTGAAGAAGCCTAAAAGGTTTGAAAGTTTAATATTAAAAATCTTGTATATAAAAGATTAACTCTTTATCTTTAATTTAAGGTAAATCTCTTTTTCTTCTTCAAAGAGAATCGAACAGAGAAATTTTAAAAGAAGAAACATGCTCTGTCGAATTAATTCACGGAAACAAATGGTCAACTAATGCCTCTTTAATCGTAAATATTCAAAAACTTCAAAACGATTATTTTCGAAGGATGCCAAAATTTCAGCAGGAGTCATAGAGGTTGCACTCTTCAATGAGTCCTAAGCCTCTTCGTGAACGAAGATCAGGCCTTATTCCAGCACGCGACTGAATTGCGGTATGCCGCGAATGCAAACGACTATTTTTTACCTTGTCATCGTTTCAAGCGTGTTACACGCACGCGGCACAATCAATTCACCCAGCTCGTTGTGTTATCAACTAGTCGCTACGCGATCTGTTTGCATCCTGAGAACTGGCGTGATTCAATGCACATAGTTATGACCGCTCGATGTTTGCAGTTTTTTTAGTTGCTACTATATGCTAACTACTGACTCATTAATTCTTAAGACAGATTTTATCGGATAGACTAATAGCTGCTATAATTTTTATTGATTATTTTTCGTATATTGAATTGGCATTAATTTAAAGAGCATGGAAATGATCTCTTTAAATTTTCAAAAAACTGCAAATACTAATTTCTCTTGAAATATCTTTTTCTTGATGATACCAGAAACTTATCGTTGTAATAATTCAATCGACATTAAAATTTCCAACGAGAAGATAATCCAAATATTTACTTAGGTCATTAACGTATGAAATATTTATCTGAAGCTAGTCTTCTGCCTACAATATCTTCAGGCACTTGTATGTATGAGTAAAATACGTTTCTGTTTGCAATAGATTGGAGATCTATATTATTTTATTTTTAAAAAGTACTTGTAGCAAATTAATATGATCATTTTCCTTCGGATATTTAAAGAAATTATTATTTTTATTTTATTTTCTTGAAATTATTATTTTCTTTTTCGAAATTATTTATTATTTCTTTTTTGAAATTATTATTTTTTTTTCAGAAAATAAATTAAAACGGAGGTAATTCTAAATCTAAACGCATATTGTATTAATTTATTCAAGAATCATAATTATCTCTTACTTGAAAGATACACAGTTCATATATTTTATTATATACAATGGAAAGATAATAGAAAATTCGAAAAACTCTGTGCATCATATGGAATACGAGAAGCAACGAAATTTCGGCAACAACAACGTTCTCCACATGTTGTTGATTTCCCCTGTTAATCCACTCTGTCCAAATGAATTTGGCACGGTGAATCATTCGATTCAACGAGGAGCAACAGGTTTGCAACAAGTCTCTGGTCAGGATAAGCTCGAAGAGATGAGTGAGACAGAGAATTAGAAGTAGAATCTTTAGCCTCCGGAGGTCAAAGACACGGATTTGGAGGTTCAATGGTCAAAGATGAAATCCTCAATTGATTCTTTAATTAAAAGGATACTGACAATTAATTGCAAGAGAAATTTCAAACTAGTAATGTACGAAAGTCAATTTTTTTTGCATCAATGAGAATTAACTAGATGAAGGCAGAAAAAAATAACAAATTGAAACATAAATGTTTGAAGTATTGATACAAACAAATGTGAAAGTATAGAAAAAAATTGAGAATTGAAGTTAAAATATCCAAGTACTAATAAAAGAGGATTTTTTTTTAAAGCAAGAAAACCACAAAAGCAGCAATTGAAAATTAAGTTAAGCAGTTAAAAATTGTTTATCTATCACATTCTTGGATGTGATAAGCAATTGATATTCAGACAAATTTGGTACTTCTGACCATACTCTCGAAGGTAGAAGAAGGCTAATGAGAGTTCTAGTGGATAGCAACACTGACCGTGATGGAAAAGTGACGGTAGGAGGAGGATAGACTTGTTCAGCCGATGGTGGTGGTTGCGGCGCCACTGTTATACCTCTGAGAAAGGGTCATATACTTAGGTTCCTGTGTATCATTGGCCAAAGTGCCGGCAGTCGTCGTCCGACCTTCGTGCGTGTAAGATTGTTTTACACTCGTTCGTTCAACGTTTCTCTGATTTCATTGACAAGCGTGTGATAACTTGCGATATCAGTGAACATACTATGTGAGGAAATATATACGATTTTTAGTTAACGTGTATCCGATTAAAATACTTAATATAGGGCATATTATAAACTATAATGTAACAGCACGTGATGCGTATATACACGTTGTTTTTTTAACAAGAAAATATGCCTGATATGTTGAAAACATATGAAGTTGATACGTTTAAAACGAAAGTTTTTTTTTCTTTTGATTAATTTTAGAAGATGACCTGAACTTGTTTTAATTTAATGAAAATTTAAAAAGAGTTTTCGTAAAGCTTTTGTTATATTAGAAAGCTAATCAATGAAATTGTGCAGCATTTTCAAACTTTATTTAGATGTATATTTTTAATAGAACAGTATTAATAGATGAGAAAGAATGAGCTTCGTGCCGCCAAAGTGAAGTTTCACTAGCTTTCTACAGTTCTGTGTAGTCTTTAGAAAAAAATCTTTAATGAATTTATTCATTTAGGATCAATTTTTTATAAGAACTAAAAACAAAAAAGAATCCTACAGTAAAAATTACACGAAATGATATTTGTAGTTTAATTCATGTATTTCATTGAATGGAAATAGAAAACAGTTAGTCCACTCTGTCGTTCTTCAGCCCAACGTGCAGAACAGTATGTACTTTCTTCAGGAAGTCTGAATGATATTGCATAAGATCTACACATATGTACATATCTATGACTTCATTAAGTTCACAGATTTTAACATTAGAATTACCGACAATAGAAAGAGAGAGAGAGAGGGGGGGGGGGATTAAAGCATAAAATTTTCATCGAAGATATTAAAATAAAAAAAAAGAAAATAGAAAAATTTTACAATTGAACACACAAGCTTTTATTTATATGTTTCACGAAAAATCATTTAAATCTCTAAAAATACACTATTTTACATCTATAAAACTTCTAATAAAAATTATAAATTAGTCATCAGTTCTAACATTACATATTTTTCCAACTGTACATTTATTTTCATTTAGCATAAAACTGAAATATGCAATAGATAATAATCATTTCAGAAATAGTCTCTCAATTACCATGCAGATCGATTGAAATAAAAGTCAAGGTTTATATTTATAAATCAGAAAACCTTGTTAGTAGTCATTTTTACAATTAGTGATGATTGTTTTCTGGAGGATATTGTGTAAAACGTTCATTATTTATTCATGTTAGGAATACATAATTAAAAGTCCATTTTACTTAAATTTATATCAACTTAATATTGCAAATTTTATCTTCATTCAAATTCTGTTTGAAATAAGCATGAAAACTTCAATATAGCGCATAAATATTTATATATTCATTTAAGCAGCGACCTATTTTAAATAGTATACATTCAGCATATAAAATTTTTTTTGTCATAAATTCAATTCTTGTACCATTCTTTATTGCCACATTTTTTTTCCATGTTTTTAACTATTAACGTACCGCTATATTCGTTATCAATCCTGAAAATCATGTGCAAGTCTTCATGTTCGACTTGACATATATCTTTATTTTTGCTTGATGAATTATTCACTGTAATCTTTGTGTTACGTAAATATTCCTGGTAGATACAAGTACTTACATATTCGTGTAGATGTTTCGGTCAAACTCATACTCAATGACGTTCAACAGTTAGGTTGAATTCAAATCGGTAAAACTGTAGTAAATCTAAGTAAGTCGTAAATCACTGTTAATGGTCCGATAACATATATGTACATGATTCTTATTGTAACACTTATTGTTCTGTTAATTGTGTGTCATTATAAGATATCCTGTCAGTGTTGGTCACAAACTTGAGAAATAGATATCATAATTATCCAATCGACGTTACAAACAATTGTGCTTTTTGATCGTAGATCGAAGAAGTATTTAAATTTTAACTACTGTTCTTTATTAGTCATTGATATAATCGTTTTTAACGACTCTTTGTTGCATTATTAGCAAATTTCATTGACATTTATTGGAAATTTTAAGGTCATATTTCTTATTTAATAATTTGGAAAAAGTATTCATCAGTTTTACAATATATAGTGAACGGAAAATAATGAAAAGAAAATAAATTAAAGACTAATGACTAACTTGATTATTCTGAATGATATTCGATCTTGAATTGTTCACTAATTTCAAACCTGATCGTAAATAAGTTTTGCTGAACTTGTGCAATTTCTGAATTTCAGCGTGGAAGAGGGAGATCACCAAAATCCGAGCCAGCACAATCAATCGTTAACTCCTAAACTTTTGACAAGCTTAAATCGTTCACACATTCAAGCTGTCTTTAGATAAAAATACTGTCAAAGACTGCTCTATCAATCAAGACTTCGACGAAATTTTTGTTTTACTAAAAGATGTCATAGTTTACGCGCAAATTTAAAAAAAAAATAATAACTTTGATACCTAAATTTAAGGAATTTAAAAGTTTAAGTAAAAAAAAAAAAAAGGGAAAGAAAGGATACTTTGACTTTCTAGAGAGAGAATAGAACGAAAGAGTAGAAGAAGGATTTTCAAAATTAAAGTCTTGCGAATTGTTGACTGAGTTCATTGAGGTAGCGATAGGTCTTTAGACCTCCTTGCAGCGAGAAGTCATTATTTCCGGCGAGACGGATTCGACGACAGAAGGAAATTACCTTAGGAGCGTATCCCCGAGCAGAAGGACCACGGGGATTCGAAGACGCAAACGAAGAAGAGTTAGAGGTACCAAGGAAAAATGGCGTACGACGACGTTATACTTCGGATGGGGGAATTTGGCCGATATCAGCGGAGAATCTATCTGCTGCTTTGCCTGCCGGCGATATCCTGTGCTTTCCACAAGATTGCCGGTGTCTTTCTGAGCGCGAAAATGAATGCCAGGTAGGGCTTTATTCCTGCTTATTTTCACAATAGACTTTCGCAAATAATAATTTTCGTTTCAGGTGTCTGTTACCACATGAAAATCCGGAAAATGCTACGTATTTTTTACCGCCGCATATACTGAACGCCAGTTATCTAGGAGACTCTAAGTATCAAGAATTGTTACAATGTTACCAACTAGATTTTCCTAATGTCGTTAATGAAACGATCGGCAGGTACGTCGACACATCGACAGGCCAAAATACACACAGCCAAAAATCATTTATTCCAAATAGTTTCAACACTCAAGGATACAAGCCATGTGAGACGTTCGTCTACGATAGGAGCAAATACAAAAGTACCACTACCTCTGAGGTATACTTCTTGGATGTGTCTTCGTAATATTAAAGCGATTCGCTCAGCATGATGATTGTTTCTTTTTATTTTCTTGTCTTGATGATTGTTTCTTTTTATTTTCAGTGGGATTTAGTTTGCGACAAGGCATGGTTGAGAGCTACGGGGGATTCGTTGTTCATGGTAGGAGTCATGCTTGGCTCAATGATTTTCGGTAGTTTGTCCGATAGGTTTGGGCGTAGACAAATTTTCTTCCTGTCTTTAGTCATACAGTTGAGCGGCGGTATACTAGTCGCAACTTCACCCAACTATATTTTCTACGTTACCTTCAGGTTAATAGTCGGCTCCACTACTAGTGGAGTCTTCTTGGTCGCCTACGTGATAGGTAAATTGTTATGAATTTCGTACACACTTAACAAAGCCCCATATACTTTTCACTAGTATCATTTAATATTATAGCTTGATGTTATAATACTGACAATGAGAACGACAACGTTGCCTTTCAGCCTTGGAAATGGTAGGGCCAAAGAAGCGTTTGGTAGCTGGAGTCGGCTGCCAATTGTTCTTCACAACCGGGTATATTCTAACTGCCGCTTTCGCGTATTTTATAACCGACTGGAGAATGCTACAAATCGCTATCACTATACCTAGCATTGCGTTTCTTCTTTATTGGTGGTAAGACAAATATCTCTCTAATTCAAAACTTCCAATCAAGATAATACTTCTCTCGCTCGTTTTTTTAAAAATATCTTTCTCGATCTTTCGCAGGTTTATTCCTGAATCTGCGCGTTGGCTATTAACAAAAGGACGTGTGCAAGAAGCGAAAGATCTCCTTCAACAAGCCTCATTGGAAAATGGTGTAGAAATACCAAGCGAAACTCTAGATACGCTTCTTAACAACAACAGCGAAGACAGTATGCCAGATTATAAGAAGCCATCGTTATTTGACCTCTTCCGGTATCCAAACTTGAGACGGAAGAGTATTCTACTATTTTTCAATTGGTAATTTATTTTTATTTTCCTTCTAGAACTCCTCAGTTGTTTTTTTTTAAATTGAATATAATATCGTCATTTTTCTATTCATAGGCTTGTAAATAGCGGTACATATTACGGATTGTCCTGGCACGTATCCAACCTTGGTGGTAATGATTATGTTAATTTCGTCATTTCCGGATTTGTGGAAGTACCTGCATACACATTTTTAATTTTCACGTTGAACCGTTGGGGAAGGAAAATTATCTTATGCGGTTGTATGTTAGTAGCAGGATTTTCATTGCTTGCTATTTTGCTTGTACCCGCTGGTTAGTGGCCAAAAAGAAAGCAACACTATTGTTTTGATTTTCAACGAGTATTTAAATTTACAAATGTTTTCTAATTTATGAATATTTCCAGATGCTCAGTGGCTCATAATATGTTTAGCAATGATTGGTAAGCTCACAATTACGTCATCCTATGGTGCTATTTACGTTTTTACTGCCGAACAATTTCCTACGGTTATTCGAAACGTTGGCCTCGGAGCAAGTTCGACTTTCGCTCGTATCGGTGGAGTGATTGCTCCACACGTCATTCACTTGGTAATTTCTCATTTTAATCTTCTAATTATTCTTGTTAATACAGTTATTAATTAATAGCAAATACCACTCTCTGTTCTAGTCTGAAATCTGGATGCCTTTGCCATTCGTTATTTTTGGAGCGTGCGTCCTTTTTGGAGGAGCTATGTCCTTGCTTCTTCCAGAAACATTAAACAAAAAACTTCCAGAAACCATACAGGACGGCGAATTATTCGGAAAGTATGTTGACGTGCTCCCTCTTGATTTCACGAAACGAAATCAAAAGATCTTACTATCGTATTTCCATGATTTTAGGAAGTCAAAGAAGAAGAAGACAAAGGATATAGAACAACTGAACGAAATCGATGTAATAAAACCATTGAAGCCGCAAGAAAACGGTGTTCACGAAAAACAGAATGGATGACGTTAATTTATATGGCAAGAACATCGGTTATGCTCAAAGTATCTACTTCAATCCTTTCTGATTGTATTTTAGGCACACTTGTATACGTATCTTACGTATACTAATCCCAGCATGCCTGTTCCAACATTGCAGTACCGAAAACAGAAACAAAAACAAAAAAAGAAAAGAAACAAAACCACATTTGTCTTTCAAATTGTATCGCTGACAATGTATGTAGGTTGCTTTTTTAACCGAATGAAACGAACACAGAGCGTGAAATCATGTGACAATAAGAAATTTATATTAGACTTTTCAGTTTGTTACCTATAGCGTGAGAAGAACGTAATAAAAGTAAGAAGATAGCGTTTACCTTCCGTTTTTACATACAATACGCAGCCTTTGTAATTGATAGCACATAAAAATTCTGCCAAACAGACATATCATTTATTCTAATTTCTAACAAGCCGTTTACACGTTAAGTGACCTTGAAACAATAAATCCGTAAAGGCTCGTCTCGAAAGCTCGCGCGAGATTATATTTCTACGCAGTGAAAAAAAATACAAAGAGACTTTGACATTTTAATTGTGTTCTTTGTTCTGTCATTAGAAATGTATAGCAATGTACATCCCATCCCCTCCTGTTTTAATAGCTTCGACATATCGTTGTTTGAAATCAAGTTCTCGATTTTGTAAGATTTCAAATTTTGAATTTTCTAACTCGCGCTGACATCTACCAGGAAGCGCAGCAAGTTTCGCTGATGTATCGAAAATATCGATTCTTTGAAATATATCGAAAACGCTATAGTTTCTTCACTTTCCCGCGTAAACTACAATGAAAACGTAAGAGTTGTCGTGTGCACGTTGGGTCTTACAGTCGTGGAGAGTTTGCGAGAATATTTGTAAATAATATTGCGTCAAAGCAGTGAAATTAACCGGAGTAGAGATGGATATTGATCGAGATCAAAGATTAGAGGAAATACAAAGAGAATATATGGATTTTTTAGATGATATGGTGAGCTTGTGAAATTTTGTAATCTGCAATGCTGAATATTTTATCCTTCTTTTTCGTTATTTTAGGAAGATCAAGGTATTTATACCACTCTTGTTAAAAATATGATCGAGGAAAACGGCCGTCGATTGTATGTGAACATTAACGATTTACGAAAAAAGAATCCTGCTCGTGCAGTAAGGTATAAACAATAGTCTATCTGTTTCTGATCTTTCTCAAATGTGCAATTTTACATTATTTCTCTGATTCTGATGAACTTATCTTTTATTCCTTTTTTTTTTTGTAGTCTGTTAAACAATTCCTTCGAAGAGCATCAAGCCTTTCAAAATGCACTGAAGCAGTTTGTTGCAACCATTGATACAGAGTACGTCAAAGAGAATGTAGATTTTTTTATAGCATTTGAAGGAAGCTTTGGAAATAAACACGTTACACCAAGAACTCTTACATCACGTTTCTTAGGTAACTTGGTATGTGTAGAAGGTATTGTTACAAAATGTAAGTAAATGTGTTTTGTATCACATTGTTATGTGAATTTTATATATGAAATTTATTATATTTTGGATTCTGTGAAATATGTATTCTAAACATTGTTAGGTTCTTTGGTACGTCCAAAGGTTGTGAGAAGTGTTCATTATTGCAATGCAACAAAGACAGTAATGGAACGCGCTTACACTGACTTCACTTCATTTGAAGCATTTCCACAATCTGCTGTGTACCCAACTACAGTAATTATTTATACTCAATCTAATAATTCAGAAGTAAATACTCTGTATGATATTTCTAATTTCTTGAATATAGGATGAAGATGGTAATCCATTAGAAACAGAATTTGGCCTTTCTACGTATAAGGATCATCAAACATTGACTATTCAAGAAATGCCAGAAAAAGCACCAACTGGTCAACTACCAAGGAGTGTAGATGTTATATGTGATAATGATTTGGTGGATCTCTGTAAACCTGGAGACAGAGTTCAGATTGTTGGAAGTTTTAGATGTCTACCTGGTAAACAAGGAGGATATACAACGGGAACTTTCAGGTATGAAATGATCAATAAACAAGTTTTGAAAATAACATTTAGAGTTACTTAAATGTAAAAAATATTCCTACAGATCGATTTTAATCGCTAATAACATTATGCAGTTAAGCAAAGAAGCTAATCTAACTATTTCTCATGATGATGTTGCTATGTGTAAAAAACTTGCAAGAAACAATCCTTGTAAAAATATCTTTGAATTACTTGCTAGATCATTAGCACCTTCTATTCATGGTCATGATTATGTGAAGAAAGCGATTTTATGTTTGTTACTTGGTGGTGTTGAGAAATTATTACCCAATGGTACAAGACTAAGAGGGTAAGGATATTGAACCATGTACATAATTTTTTTAATTGAAATAAGATCTAATTATTCATTTCTTTTAGAGATATTAATGTTTTGCTCATTGGCGATCCATCTGTTGCAAAATCACAACTTTTGCGCTACGTTTTGTGTACAGCTCCAAGAGCTATTCCAACTACTGGTAGAGGTTCATCTGGTGTAGGTTTAACAGCTGCAGTTACTATAGATAATGAAACAGGAGAACGTCGGCTTGAAGCCGGTGCTATGGTATTAGCGGATCGTGGAATTATTTGTATAGATGAATTTGATAAAATGTCAGATATTGATAGAACAGCTATTCATGAAGTGATGGAACAAGGGAAAGTAACAATTGCTAAAGCTGGAATACATGCTAGCTTAAATGCACGATGTTCAGTGCTGGCAGCGGCAAATCCAGTTTACGGAAGAGTAAATTCTATTACGTTGATTAAAAAATTAAACGTAAATTAGTATACATTTGTTTATATGTATATTTTTTTCAGTACGATCAATATAAAACGCCAATGGAAAATATTGGCCTCCAGGATTCGTTGCTTTCACGTTTCGATTTATTATTTGTCATGTTAGACATTGTGGATTCTGAACAAGATCAAATAATTAGTGAGCACGTTGTTAGAATGCATAGGTATAGAAATCCAAAAGAAAAAGATGGAGAAGCACTACCTTTAGGTAGTAAAGTGGATATATTAAGTACAAAAAATCCAGATCAAATCTTGCCTGATGAAAGTGAAACTCAAGTTTATCAAAAATATGATCCCTTATTACATGGAACATTGCGGTCCAAAAGGTATATTTAAAATTGTTACATTTATATATTTACATGCGTAGTATTTTATGTGATGATAATGTTCTTATAGTGACCAATTATTAACTATAAATTTCATGAGGAAATATATTCATATAGCTCGTTGTATGAAACCAAAGCTTACTGAAGAAGCTAGTGAAGTGATTGCCAGCGAATATTCGAAATTACGATCTGAAGAATCAGTAGATTCTGATGTAGCAAGGGTATATTATTTTGTTCATTACTTATTTTATTTATTTATTAATCAAGTTTTTAATTTATTTCCTCATTAACTTCTTATCATTTTCTACTAGACTCAACCAGTAACAGCTCGTACTTTAGAAACATTAATTCGATTGTCTACCGCGCATGCAAAAGCTCGTTTATCAAAAAACGTTACTGCAGATGATGCATATGCAGCAATAGAATTGGTAGAATTTGCCTATTTCAAACGAGTTTTGGAAAAAGAAAAGAAGAAACGAAGACGACGCGATAGTGAAGAAAGTATAGGCGGAGACGAGCAGAATGAAAAGAAAAAAAAACGTAGCAAAAGAACTTCGGGAGAACAAGATCCATATGATTTTGAAAGTGATGATGACAGTCATATTGACGAAGCTGCCAAAAGAGTTACTAGATCGCAAACGAAAACGACCGATTCAAGTCAACCAGATTCTGATCAAACTGAAACTCCTGCAGAGTCAGAAACTCCTGCAATTATTACTGAAGAAAGGTACGTTCAAATTGTTTTTATATTGTTATTTGTTGGATGTTGGATTTGTGATATATAATTGTGTTATAATTTCAGGTTAAAGGTTTTTAGAACACTTCTTTATAAGTTGTTTCAACAACAAAGAGCACAGTCACTTTCATTATCAAGAGTACGCGAATATATTAATAGTCAGCAAAGTCAAGAATTCACATCAAGTGAGATTACTGCTGCAATTAATAAAATGTCTGATGCAAATCAAATTATGGCCGCCGATGATAATATCTTTCTTATGTAAAATATATTTGAGATTGTAAGTTACCCTGTATTTTTTAGATTAAGTATATCTGTAAATTTGCTATGAAATATTTTAGCGGATGTCCACATTTCGATTAAATTATACTTTTAAAGTTTATATTATATGTATAGGTATTTCATAGATTTTATATTTTTATAACTGAAAATTCATAAAAATGTCTAACTCTTTTTTTCCTAAAATAAAAGAGAGTCTGATATGGTTGGAAATAATTATATCTATCAACATTTATTATCTCTCCATATTACAGTACAGCACATTGGCACGTAAACTAGCAACAGTGATCAACATTCATTACAATATCGTAAACAATATTGTTTACATCTCTAAGTCTTTGTTTTGTGTGTGTGTGTGTATATATATATATATAATATATATATATATATATTTATATTTATATTTATATAAAATCAACTCATATCACATAGATATAAATAGTTGTGCTGTCTCATTTAAATATATATATATATCTAATGTTTAGGCATTTTGTTACACATAACTTCTTTTATTCACGTTTTCACACTGTTAAAAAAATCTGTAACTTTGTAACATCATAAATTTTCACTGCATACTAGCTGTCATAAATTTTCGCAATTGTCATGAACATATCATTGGTACTCTTAGAATCGTTCACTCGTTTTAAAAAAAATCCTTGCTGACCAATATTCAATTTTATATTATCATATTTGAAATCAAACTATACTCATTTGTTTTTGTACGTCTAATGCCATTTAATTTGGATATATGTCAATTATATTGTTCTTCCATACGCGTAATTTGTGTTAAATTATTGTTATCGCTGAATGTACCAAATTGTTCAGATTTTAAAGAATGTACCAAATTGTTCAGATTTTACTATATACCTATAATCATAACAAAAAAAGTAGTACAATATTTATAATCAGCTACTTTCTTATTATTATAATACAGGCCTTCAGGACGTAATGTTTCTATTGAAAATGAACAAATTTTGTTAAATTTTCTTTTGTTCACGTTCGATATATATTAAATTTTTAACAACCAAATCGTTTCCGTTATTAAAAAAATCGTCACTCAAATTCATTGTACTCATATTTGTTCTCGATAACGTTAATCTTAATTAGCACTTCCATGGCTTAATGTTTTTTTGCTGTATAAAACCTACTATATCTAATTCTATAATTCTGTACAAATTTCACATTTCAACATCAATAACTGGCACAAAATATATATAACACAATCAACAAATTATCTTTTAATGTATCTAAAAATACGCTGATACAATCTACAAAACATTAATCTATATAGAACCTGAGTATTTGCAGTAGCAAACTAAGGCATGAGGGAAAAAGTGAACTTTTGTTTAGAAAAAAAGAACAATGCCAAATAACACGATAAAATCTAAGAATAAAAATTGTATAATACAATTCCCTCGTGCAGTATAAAATAACGTTTCTTTCGTTATTTCGATACAGCATTGCAAAATTTTCTATCTAAAAATAACGATTAGAAATGGATATAAATTATTTTTCTACATATACACTTTTTAGTTTGTAAACAACGACGTAGAAAATAAGATTAAAAAAATATGCAAAAGAAAGAATTCTAGTTTGAAAAAAAATTTTTTTTTTTTCATATATAATTACAGGAATTGTACCTTTTCTTCTATGTGCTCCAAAGTGCTTTTTCTTATGCCTTACCTTTAACGGTGTTTCAGGCACATGCTTATATTTCTTCTAATTTTTAATCTCTTTGTAGACAAGCAAAAATGAGGCACACGCAATGAACAGTAAAATACAAATCGTATTTATGCATGCGCTCCATTTTTACACTGTACCACTTTTAATTTATATTTGTGGAAGATGCAAGTTTGCTTAAACTTCGTCTTCACTGGACTCACTGCTGTATGCCAACTGTTCCTTCCACCATTCTCGAACCTCTAGCATAACATTAGAAGTTTTTGGTACAGTTGCTTTTGTATTGACTACTTCCCGTTGCTGTCTGCTTTGCTCAGTGCTCTCTGTGAGATGTGGCAAATTATTTTTCGGCACCGCTTCAAATGGAAAGCTCACGTTGGAGAAAAGCACAATAAGAAAAGTACAGATATAAAATGAAAGAACTATACTTACGTGGTGGCCTGTTATTTTTCTTCTTAGGTGCTGCATTCTTATCTTTTTCAGTCCTGATTGAAGCAGGATCCGATAGTGTTGGAGTTAAATACTTTCTTCCTGATCCACTACCTATACTATCAGATCTTGGAAGCACTACTGGTTTCTTTGCTTTGTGCCTGGCAGCATCAGTATCCTGCTTGGTAATAACGAATATTACTAAAAAATTATGTACATTGACATTGATTAACTAAATAAAAAAAACTTACCTTTGTTTCAGTTTCTTCTTCTTTGACGGCCTCTTTTCCTTTCTCTTCTACGTGCTCCTGTTGTTGTGCTTGTTCAGTGTTAGCCCGAAGACCGGCGACGAGACTATTTTGCTGTTTCTGTAATGTGTACAAGATACAAATTAAATATGATCTTGTGCGAATTGCGATGAGTAAACTTACTCCGCTTGCGCGTATTTTTTTCAGGCAACCCTCTAGCCAATTTCTGATCGTTTGCTTGGCAACTTCTTCTTCGATAATATATTCGAACTCTTCTCTTGCCAATAACTCTTCAAGTTGAAGAGCTTTTCGGATGTCAACCGAACGGTAGGATAACATACTGAAAAGAAATGTTCAATCAAGAAGAAGTCTTTTGAAGCAAATGATATTTGTTTATACAAGAAGAACTTACTTGATAACATCATGAAAGGTAACATCTTCGCCATTGTTCAACTTTTCCAGTTCATAACACATATGCTTGAAGAGAAGTCGATCCTTCTGTGGATCGGTTTCCAATCTACCTTTCAATAATCGTAAAATAAACTTCACCTAAAACAAACTAATATATCATTACTTCTAGCCAATTTATAATAGCCTGTTAAGCTCGTAAAGATCTTTTTTCTAGCCGTACCCGTTTCACAGGTATAAAACCTTTTTGATGATTATCAACAACGTTCCATGTGTTCTGAAAATTTCTAATATCAGCATAAGATAACAAAGCATCTTCTTCGTTCGAATAGAATAGAGAAAAGTTCTCCATAATAATAGCTGTCGTGAAAAATTAGTATTCATGAAATCAATAGAACTCGAAGAATTATTCTGATGTGATAAAACAAGCAGTGTATGTATATCTACTCAGAAGAATCAGTTGATACTTACCCACTAAAAGATTTAAAACAATGTAAGTGATAATGACGTAGAAGGTACAAAAATATATTAAGGAAGCATGAAAGTTGCCGCAATCGGTTTCCCAATAATTAGCAGCTGGTGTGCAATACGGTGGTTGTATCATGCAATCGTGCATTATCTTATTCCAATCCTCCCCAGTGACAATACGGAAGAGCATCGCAACGCCAGTTACAGGTGACTCAAAATTGGCACGCCTAAATGACAATTGTCTCTCTTAAGATCATGTTAGAACAAAGACAAAATGCCTGCACCGTTTTAATTATCTTTGTAACTTTTAACTTTAACGTTAAAATACATGGTTCTTTTACCTTCCTATACCTTCACCGTACTTTACAGTTCCAAAGATGATCGTGCCGGCTAACGCGTAAAAGAAAACAAGGAGAAACATGCCAAATATAATGAAGAAACTTTTGCAAACGGACACTCCGACCGTTAACATCAACATTTTGAGAGTTGTATGTTTGCCAGTAATTGTGAAGAATCTAAGAATCACGACCATAAAGCCGATTACGTATGACAAATCGTTCTGCAAGAAAGGTATACTCCTGTCATTACAGTCTTTATATTTCTAAATTATTAACGAACATACTGAACGATCAGATGACTGGATTAATAATATTACCGACCTACCTTCATTGTACAATGAATGACGATCCAAATAACACCGACGACTGTCACGAGCAAATCATATCTGTTTCTTCTGGACTGCCAATAGCCACGTGGTGTAAAAGCAATATTTTTCATAATTACTTCCACGAGGAAGATGAGTGTCAGAATCGTGGACACCGTAGCGAGTGCTTCCGTGTGTTCTTCCTCGATTCTCCACTTAAGGGGGGGAGAGAGAAAAAATAAAAAAAGATTCGTTAAACGCAAAAACTTGTGTCGATTTACTTTTACCACGGTCTAATGGTAGCCGGCAAGGAACAAATGATTCTAAGTAACAGTCATAGAATCTTGTGCTTTCGTGGGTATGTTCTTTTTTTTTTTTTTTTTTTTTTTTTGTATGTGTTTGCTAATTAATTTCACAAAACGGTGTTATCGTGTTGCGGTGTTTTTGTGTGTTGTAACTGTGGTGGGGGAAAAAAAAGAACGAAAATTATCAAACTCACAGAGACACACAGAAGAGCACTGTTTATGAGCACCATGACTGCAATGAATCTTTTGAAATAGATATTTTGAGTGATGTCATAGATAAACGCTCTGAATTTCTTTCCATCTGGCCTAGGTGGTAAATGTAACGGTTGTGCGATTTTCAGTCGTTTTTTCAAATCACACCTATTCAAATCATAATAAACACAATTGTTTACAATTTGGGACGTGCCACTTTAAGTTTCATTAATTAATTAAGTCTTTACCATCGTCTTTGATCGACCGTGAGTAATGCAGTCCCTTTGTTTTCAGAGTAATTAGCAATAACGACACCGACGAACAGCGTTAAACCAATCATACAGCCCAAGAAAATATAAATGTGAATATAAACAGCATGGACCTAAAAATTGGATCATTGAATAATATCATCGGGAGGAAACGCTCGTTACAACATAACGTTAGTAACTTACGGGACCAAGAGCTTTGATAAGAACGTCTCTAACGTCGAGCCACCCTTTAAAAGACAGTACTTCGAAAAGTGCCATCAGTGCGTCACCGATATTGTCAAAATTAAATCTTCTAGGATTAGCCCTAAAAAATGTTGACGTTCGCTTAAAAAACTTTTGTCGCTACGCAGTTACTTCTTGCCGAATCATTTAAATGTAATTTCTCCATTTTAGTAAGTTCCTACCATACGCGTGGTACCAGTATTGATGGATAGCTTTCGTTTTGGCCTGGCTTCAATTTCATTTTCGTCACGAAAACCCTCCTCATGAACACTCCAACGCAATCTTCTCGCTTTAGAATGGTCGGATCGTTGCAACGAGCTAATCTACCCCCATAAAGCTGTACACCATAACTCGCGAATATAAACATCAGTAAAATCAATAGAGTGGACACCTAAAAAACTTCTTATTCATTTTTTGTCTGAACTCGGCTCGCCAAATCGGCATCGATCTATCCGAGAAACGTTTAAACACGAATGAACTTTTAATTAGAATTATTTACCAATAAGATCTCTTTGAACCCTCTACATAATTCATAAACAACTTTTCTCATGTGCGGCACAAGAGTGAAGATTCTTAGCGGTCTAACGCAACGTAAGATCATAAGAAGTTGCGCACCGGAATTCGGCGGCACGCTCTTCGGCATCCAGCAGAGAAACACGAGGCTGACCTAAATGCCCACTGGATTAGCGTTGAATTTATCAGATATCGTATAGCAGAAGTGATTTCCTTTGTCAACGTACAACATAAATAAAAACATCCAACACAGAGGCGACGTCTTTGATATAGGCCTTCGGCGTAAAAAATAGTCCGTCTGCCAGAATTTTTAGAGCTAACTCGATACTCATAAAAATCACGAAACCGTACTCCGCAATTTGCAATGCCGGAACTTCCATTACGCGGTATCGTGGTGTTTCGAACATCATGGAGATGCAAGACATAGTGGTAGCAAAGATCATTACCCAATCAAGGTACGTGACCAAGCCAAGAAAATTGCTACAAAGCGTATAAACGTACGTGACCATTATTAATATTTCGTTTTTTTATTTTTTTTTTTTTTTTTTCTCTCTAATGTCAAGCAATAAGTCTAATGCACTTTAAAGCATCAATATTTACACTGTAGGAAGCACTTACTGTAGGCTTTTATATTGAACCTTTCTCTCTTTTCCAGTCAATGGATCTTTTACGTTTGTATCGTATCTCGCGTAAACAAGCGATTGGCAAATTTTGCGAAATTTACTCTCGCGCGGTACTGCGAACAGTGGTGTATCAAAAAATGGGTGATTCTCGCGCAAATCTTCCTCACGCTGATTTCTACATAAGTGCAATGTGGTAAGCAGTTCAGTTAGAAATAGGAAAAAAAAATGTGTAAAGTGTTAGAGCCCAGTGAGGAAGAACTGTTGCATCTTACCTTCGCATCTCGGCCTGTTGTCGCTTAGCCTGCAATAATTTAATGTCCAAATCGTGCGGTCTACTCCGGGAAGAGCTAACTCTGTTTATACCTCCAATGTCACCATTTTCCATCAGATGTTCGTACGTTTGTTTCAACTTGATCGATCCGCTACGAACGCTCCTTCTAATTGATCTGTTAAAATAATTGTTTAAAGAGTTATTGTTATTATACAAGTATTTCAAGTAACATACATATGATACGAATATTTGTTCTAAACTTGAGGTCTTACTTTTTCTGATCAAAGCGAAGTTGCTTGGCACTGCTGACAGTACCCTGTGGCTTCAAAAGGCCTTTTCCTGGCACTGGTATCATAGCCGAGTCTCCTAGTAACAATCTTTGATTGTTTGAATCACTGAAAAATAATATATGTATATATTACATTATATGTTTAGTATAAGATTTACATTTTAATTTTCAGAGATTTTATAACGTAATAACTCACTTTATAATGTAGATAACAGCTGCTTTTTTTAGACTTGTAACAACGTTTCTTACTTTTGGTGGATTATTTAAAATTTTTACTGGACGTTGTTTTCTATATATCATTTTTGAGTCAAAGGTTTCATTTATTTTCTTGACACCTTCGTTCTCTTCATTTTCCATTTCGAATACAAACTGTCTCATGAAACTTTCACGGACCTAAATTAGAAATATGTATACATTTGAAAATACAGCACAAACATACTAAGCACAAAGTAATACTTACTTTTGGAAGATTAAAATCTGATGGCACCTTATGTAAGCATGTCATTTGAGGACTATCAGGAAATTTCTCAAATATTCGTAATCTGAATGGCAGAGTTTCCTTTATCTCCGCACTTTGTTCACGAAATTTCAATTGTTTCAGTTTCTTAATGTCCTCATCCAGTTCAAGATTATCCAAAATTACGGCGACGAATAAACTTAACACAATCTTAAAAAAAAAAAAAATATTTTCAGTAATCATATCATTAGTTAAAAAGAAAGTAATTATGCAAAGTTATCTGTGTATTTTTACCAGTGTAACAAAAAGATGATATAAAATGAAGTACATGGCAACAAATGGAGCCATCGTTTCATGTGTCCTTAACATTGTTTCATCCATAACATCCACCCAAGCTTCTTGCGTTAAGATTTGGAACATGGACATAAATGCCTAAAAGAGAAAAACGTTTTATTAGTATAATTTGATTACACAAATCAAAACGCATCCTTTACCTCTGGGAATGTTTCAAATTTCGTGAAGTCGCGGAGGAAACAAAAAAGCTGCATCGAAATACTGGACGATATGACTAACAGGCACATGGTAAATATAATGAGGCTGCCTAGCTTTTTCCCAGGACCGAATATTTTATATACAAAATCCTCGAGCATAGGTGACGCCTTGATGAGTCTAACTACTCTAAGTACCTAATTACAAAGTAACACTGTATCAATTTATCATTGTACATTTTGAATTCAATTCTTTTCTGCTAAGCGTTTCACTGTTATATTATGTTTTAGAGTTGAACGAAAGTGAATATAGAAACCTGAAAATATGTGAATCCAGAAAGATAGAAGAACGGAATGATGTGTATGGTTGTACCAATTGCCAGCAGCAGCTCAAATTTGTGAATCGAGTGCTTGTAATAACTGCGAAATCCGAGACACCAGATCTTGAACAATGTCTCAAGGTCCAAGAATATAGTGAACGCGATCTCGGCGTAGTAGTAGTTATCGTAGTACGTGTGCCTTGGCTTCTCATCGTGTTTAAAGCTCATGGTCGCGGTGGTAATGCCATTTGCCAAAATTACGAACATCACCACCATGCGAAATTGAGGAGATCGTAGAATTGCGTGACATATTGGAGATGCCAAGCCTCCGTGTTTGTTCTCGTCTAAAGTCACCAATTTCCAACCGTTATCATCGCCAGTTAATATCTAAAATAGAAGATATAAAACAGAGCAATGACCAAAGTTAATTAGTCGTTTCGCGATTCTGATCGTTTTATTACTAACTTGCGACGCTGTGTTGTTACTAATGTGCCCCCTGACACCCCACATCTGTTGAAATTGTACTCGTATTTCATTGAAGGTTTCTGTAATGACAGCTATGAACACGTTCTTCACGAGCCACGCTAAGAAAAATATCATTGTACTGAAGTAGAGAACCGCACGCCAAGCTGGCAAACTATCTATCGCACGGTACATAATAAAAACCCATCCTTCCTGCGACGCAGCTTGATAAACGGTAAAAATGCTCGTAGCTACGAAGCAAAGTTATTTCCATGAGGTGTGTTATTTGCATTTATTTGCGCAAATGCTGTAAGAAATAGTTTTGTTACTATGAAGAGTTTTGTTATTACCAAATTCGTCGAATCCATTGAAACCCATGATGTACTTTGACAACTGAAGTTTCATGCAAGTCATTCCTTCTGGACATTGGTATCCTGATTCGGGATCAGTGGAGCAGAAAGTGTCAGGAATGGCTAAGCTATTTATAGTAATATGCTTCGGATTTGTAGTATTGAGAACACAATGGTTTTTCAATTCGCCGAAAAATTGAACGCCTAGAAGACCGTAAAGGGACATGAAAAAAAGGAAGAAAAGAGTCACGTTGTATATCTGTTGACTCGAACGCCTGGAATCAACAGACAGAGTAAGTATAAAGTTTCCAATGAATTTTCGAATGAATGTTCGAAATACTCACTTGAAAATTTGATTGATTCTAGCTTTCGGCATGGAGAACTTAAGGAAGACTCGTAAGAAGCGTATCATAATCAAGGGCCGTGGTGCCCGCAATATGGAAACGTAGCTAAACTCTAAAACGAAACCTAGCATCTCGAACATTTGTAAAATTACGGACAGCCAGAGGAAGATGACCATACTTCCATCGAATTGGCACCAGTGATCTTTCAAGTAAGATTTGTCCCTCTGTAACTGAATAATCGTCAGTTTATGTCGATTGTTACGTAAATTTACGAATATCGTGCGAATTACCTTCAGTATACCCCTTATGTGCATCTTGGCGATCATTTCAGCAGTAAATAGAAACGTGATGACCAAATCGCAAACAAAGGTAACATACTGAAGAGGTGGAACTTTCTCAAAAGTTTTGGGAGTATTCAAGCAAACAGAAGCTAAAGATACTAGAGCACAAGATCTCATCAACCTTCTCACCCAAAGCTGTAACAATCAAGTAATTATTTAATATTAATATTTGATATTAACATGTGCATATAGTTTGTATAGTTACACATAGCACACAAGAAGAGTAGTATGTATATGAGAAAGTGTATGTATTTAGATATACCTTATTCACCCACTCTATGTCAGCGCTCTCATTGAGGGACTCCTCTGGGCCGTAATCGGCCAAGACGGGTTCCCCTTTGAGGCTCTGCTTGCGCCCCAGCATCATAATAGGAATTATGTTCGCAATGGTGAGGCCTGTAATTGAAAAGTATAGTGGATAGAAATAAATACGAACGAATAATAATGGGAAATATCATTCTTTTGTTGTCGTTATACGGACAGTTTTATTATTATAAATCAACAGTGAGATGATTATTAAATAATTACACAGTTGAAAATTAGGATATAATAATAATATTGACAGTAGTGAAAATTACTATGATATAATTAAAGATGTACGTACATAGGAGAAGACATAGTTTTAATTAAGATTATTATAATTGTCGTGTTCAACGGAAATGATTCAATTAATTAGTTGGTCCTACCTTTTTTTTAACAATTTGGACGACAACGAAACTGCCTTTACGGCAATTCATATAGACTACATTTCAGTATAAAACAACGATAAAGTTTTAACGTGTTATAAACATCTTATTAGTAACAACAAGCTGGCGGCATGGCGGTGAACATTTTTTGGTTCAGTTCTGAGCTTTCCAGTGATAGTGAAAGCTCGAAGTGAGCATGAGCAGTAATGTTATCATTCCAAACAAATCAATATTTCAAATCGTGGAACGAAGACGCGCGCGAATCGACGACGATAATTCAGGTAACAAAGGCTTTTATTTTAATAAGTATTATTTATTAATGAAATTTATTTAAGCGATTGACATCATTTGAAAATATAGTATTCTTTTATAATTAAGGGGGAAACGTATATTACTTTCATTATTAATTTTATTTTCTAGAAATTGTATATATTAAAATGCGCTTAATACATATGTGATAAAGAATATCTTCATCTTTTTTTTTTAATTTATTAATGATTGCTTCTGTTGAATATTGATATATCGTTAATCGTTGTTCAAGTTTCTTTCACACTTTTCTCTGCCGAGGCCATCATTTTCGAAAATTCGGAGTTTGGATTGGACAAAAGTGTGGACGGTGCTTCAAATTCGATTATTTGACCGTTCTTCATAACGATAACGCGATCAGACGAAATAACAGTTTTCAAACGATGAGCTATGGTCAATACGGTAGAATTGGAAAATTCGTTTTTTATGGTGTTTTGCACAGCGATTTCAGTTTCCGGATCAACAGCAGCAGTTGCTTCGTCTAATATCAATACCTAAAATTGAATTATAAATTATTGAACGAAGTAAATATCAATTAGCACAGGGAACTTTCGCTAACAACGTACTTTAGCGTTACGTAACACTGCTCTTGATAAACAAAGTAATTGTCGCTCGCCAACGCTGAAGTTGTTTCCTCCAACCTCAACGGGAGCATCCAATTGCGCTGGCACAGTTTGGACTTTTTCTTTCAACTGAGTTTTTTCTAAAACACTCCAAATCTCGGAATCACTAAACTGCTTAAAAGGATCTAAATTTGACCTACAATATGATTGTAGACATTAATAAATATTCTCGAACATTCAGATTCAGTGTTCCTCCTTACATTTATTTTTTGATTTATTAAACGTACTTACCGCAGAGTTCCACTGAATAACACAGGATCCTGAGGGATTATAGACAGCTTACTCCTTAATAATTTTAACTTTATTTTCGCTACGTCTATACCGTCAATCTTTATTTTTCCACCGGAGAGTTCGACTAATCGAAACAAAGCAACGATAAGTGAACTTTTCCCAGCTCCTGTTCTCCCCACGATACCTAAAATTCATTATCACAAAAAAATGAGATAATCGTATGAATAATAATCGCAAATTAATTATCGAATTGTTATTACCTATATGCTCGCCAGATTTAATAACAAATGAAATATTATCTAATGCAAGTGGCAGTTCTTTTCTATACTTCAACTCGACTTTATGGAATTCTAATTCCCCATCAGTAGGCCACTGATCCGGAGGATCTATATGATCTTCCTCAGAATTACCTTCTTTCTGCAATGTCTGCAAGGTAATGTACGTGTTATTAGTTGTATGATTTCCTTTTCAATTGCTGTTGCAACTAACAAATACAGACTTTTACTTACCTTCAAATAATAACTTATCCTTTCGACACTTATAAAACGAGTTTCTGTTTCTGCCATTAATCTCACTGTGTACTGGAAGACACCAGTCATTTGCATAGCGTATGCCATTGCCAAGCCAGCAAGAGCTGGTGATATTTGATTTCTAAGCGCGATCACAAGAAACGCGGTAATGGAAGAAGATGCTATCGCCAAAATATCGAGCCTCACGGCAGACCATCTCATGATGGACTGGCATAAATAAAGGCATAAATTGTTTAAGTCTAGCAATTCTTCAAATCTAAAATATAAGAAGTTATTATTACATCTTTTCCTTTTCTTTTACGTGATTCTACTCATGCCTCATTTTGAAAAGCGTACTTGTTTACAAATGCTTTTTCCTTTTGAAACGCATGAATGGTATTTAAACCATGAATGGTAGTCGTAATGAAGCTCAAAACAGGAGATCGCGAAGTACTCTCCAGTCGCTTGAAGTCTCTCATTGCTACTCTAAAAATTTGTTGTTTTGCTACATTTATTAGCAATAAATGTTATGAATTCTTAAAATATTAATCTCACCTAAAGATTTTGCTAATGTAAAAAAAGACGAGTGCAAGAACGATTAGTGCTAAACAAAACCAGGGCACTATTGCACATATAAATATAATTGCAAAACTGCAGGTAATAATATTCTGTACCATATTCTCTACAGAAATTGGTATGTAATTGTCCACTGCAAAGATAAATACAACTTACTTAACAGTTTCAAATATATTAAGAAGTCTTACCTTCATCAATATCCCGGCTAAATATATTTTGTATCCTTCCAATCGGAGTAGTTTCAAAAAATGTTACCGTTGATTTAATCATTTTTTTGAAAACTCTGTTATGTAATGTCGTAGAAGCATTTATCGTAGCGTACATAATAGCCAAGCCACGCAACAAACTTGTGAACAAAATAACTCCAACGCAACTGATATAAATATTTTGATAATATGAATAGTTTGGATTGTCATTTAAATTGTTCGATATTATGGTTTCATTGTTACTAACATCGGTGATATTCTTGAAACAAAATGATCAATGTTTAGTGAAAATAATGTGAATCATGACTTTAACTAAAGAAAAAAATATTTACTCCACCACCAGCTTTAATCCACATGGCTAACCACCAAGAACTAAATGCTGAACTTCCAACGTTTAAGAAAAGTGTCAACAATACTAAAACAGCTACAAAATAACCACCCGCGGCTTTTACATATGTGTGATACGTGTACGATTCTACAGTACCAATCCCCATCTTTTCTGGTGTAGTCAGGATTGTTCCTAAACGACGAATATGAACATAACATTTTTATATCAATGATATAAATAAATCTTGATACACACCTCCTCCGTGTATTTCTTTTGATACTGCAATATTTTCATCATTGTCTCCAGAACAATGAGAATTAGATGCTATTTGTCTCTTTGAATCAGTACTAGAATCTCTGCTGTCTATTTCAGTTGGTGCTGAGATTCTGCTAGTTAAATTGGAAATGATCATTAAAATTGCAAAAATCATGACTTTTAAAAATAATTTGTAAAATACATACTCTTCTGTATCATTCCTCGTCTTTAGTAATGCACTATTTACCATTGTAGCATATTCTCTGTTTAACTGCATCAATTCATTATGTGTACCTTGTTCTACAATTCTACCTTTATGCATTACATAAATCTGATTACAGTGTTTTAGAAACTGCAATTAGCCAAATATAATGTTATTTGTAATTGAGCATATGTACGTATTGATTGAGTTTAATAACAATTTATTTAAAACATACTTGAACCTGATGCGTTACGAACAAGACACATTTGTCCTTAAGCGCTCCGAGAATTAAATTTTTAAAAATGTAAGAACCTACATGCGCGTCCACCGCGCTTAATGGATCGTCCAGAAAATATATGTCTCTTTAAAAAAAAAAAAAAAAAAACAAGAAATGTTTTCTTTAATATAATTGCAGTAATAAATTAAGAAATTTTACTACAATAAAAACAATACCGATTAGCATAGAGTGCTCTAGCAAGAGCAACTCTTTGTTTTTGTCCCCCTGAAAGATTTACACCCCTTTCTCCAATCTCAGTTTCGTCTCCACCCGGCAACATATTTAAGTCTTCTTTTAAGCTGCATACCGTTAATGCTTGATAATATCGTTTAGCGTCAAACTGATTTCCAAACAATATATTTTCTTTAAAAGTAGCATTGACAATCCATGCCTGTTGACTGACATAAGCGCAAGATCCTTCTCTCAAAATATGGCCATTTGTCATTTTCAGCTGCCCTAGGGCAGCAAGTAAAAGACTAGATTTCCCACTTCCTACGTGTCCACAAATTCCTATTAGTCCACCTTTTGAGGCTCCAAACTTTATGTCAGAGAGTACTTCGTATTTCAAACATTTTGTTTCTTGGGGAGAATCATTGAGTTTTTCCAGTTCAACTTTATTCTTCAAATATGATGTAACTTTCCTGGAAAAATATATAAAAACATTAAAAAAAAACAAGATGATTGTAAAAAATCACAAATAAAAAAAAAATACTCACTTTCTTTCTTTAGTATTTGTTAATTTCCTAGCGTGCAAAGTAGAATTTTCATAAACGAATGTACCATTAGCAATGGCTACAGCTTGCGATTTTACAATTGGTTTTGATATATGGCACGTATGCTCTTCTAGAAGCAATACATTCTACACAAATTATTACTATTTACTAAAAGTGAAGATCAGAACATGTAGACATCAAAATAACTTTAGACAATCAAATAATTATGAACGTAATCAAATAATCAATTCTAATAATAAAACAATATTCACATAAACAAGCGTTACATTTATGATACCTTACATTGCAAGCAAAACTTTATAGAAAAAAAAAAATTAAAAGTGCATAGAAATTAAAATTTAAACATGCAATATGAAAGCTATTATAATATATTAATAATATAATTATATTACAAAGCATTGTGTATTACTATAATTAAAATAAAAGCAACATTACAGTTTTTGTACAATGCAAATGTTATTTGCAAACTGATTAATTCTATGTTTCTATTACCACAATTAGTAATTATTATTAATTTTAAAAAATGCAAAAGTAAACACCTGCAATCTCTTGAGTGTTATGTTTGACTCAATAATATTAACTAATGCCACTTGAAGGAACATAAATGAAGAGCGAAATTGAGAATTGAGTAATGTTACAAAAGGAAACACCTGGAAAAGTAATGGAATTATAACTTAAACTTAGTAATACCGCAAACCTTCTGTTTTGTTTAACTATTTTCAAACATTTGCATTTCAATAACCTTGTTTTATTTTTCTAATTATAATACCAAGGAGGAGTAAAAGAAAAAGCAATTATTTTGTATATATTTACATGATAGGCAGCACTTTCCCCTTAGGCCTGCAAGCATTTAGCCATTTATACCACTAACGTTGAAACATTCGATTATTAATGAAACAACTTCCATGTATGTTATATCATAATTTTCTGTTCAATTTCTTTTTCAATAGTTCAAAAGAAAAATTTATTAAATATAACATACACGAGAACTTGTTTTATTCTAATATTAAATACGAAATACCCATTCATTGAACATAAATAACGGGAATTTGTAATTAAATAAGTAGCTTAAATTTTAGGAGACCTTGATTCTTCTAAGAGCAATATGAACGTCGATAAAATATCGTGTAGAATCCTTAAGGGAAGCGAGTGCCATTCTCAGCATATTTCCAAAAAATGTTGTAATTGGGAAAGCCTGTAATACATATTCCATTAAGTGCAACACTTGTTTCACGATTGTAAGTATTCTACGTAAAATAAACTGTTGGCCATTCAAGTATCAATTGCATGGTTCTTTAAACTATATCGATTTACTTATAATTTCTTTGCAATTACTTATTCTAATATTCCTCCAAAAAAATCGAAATAAGTAGCTGCACTAAATGTTTGTTTTGAATTCGCAGATTAATATATACCTGAGCGGCAGTTAAATTACTGCCTGAAGATAAATGAGCTAAAAATGTAATAATTGCAGATATCACAGGTATAGCTGGAGTTAAAGAAATAGCAAGACTTTGGAAATATACAGTTTTGTGTAACCAGTACTTCTCCTTTTTTCGTATATCTAAAAGTTAATTAAAATATATTAAGAATATATTAAGACTATATTATAATAGCTGTTATAGTTATTATAATAGTTCATTAAAAAAAATAGTAATCATACCAAGGAGCTTATTGCTAAAATATTTTTCCCACGAATACATCTTAATTAATTTAATACATTCTAAAATTTCATTCATTAATTTCACTCGTATGTCTGTAATAACAACTGTCTTAGTACGGAAATGTCCGACTAAACGGGATATAAGATACTGTTGAAAAATAACGTTACATAACAAAATTTTAAATATATAAAAAATAATTTCTTGTGATAATATAAAAAAAAATCGCTTACCTGACAAGGATAAAATACGAGAAATGTAAGTATTCCACAAAGTGCAAATGGACTAAATATCCACAATATATAAATTATACCACAGGTAATAATTATTGGGCCACTAAATATCATAGGTCCGTAAACGACTACATCAAAAAGTCTTTGACTGTCATTAGTAAATAAATTAATTATCTAAAATTGTAAAGTGAAGATAAATATGAAATGAAACTCAACGATAATGCAATACATTTAAAACCTTACTTCTCCTGTATTTTTATTCCCAAGGTTATTCAGTCTAATGATTTTTTCATATAACAAAGTCGTACATGCAGATTTTAATCTTAGTGCTGTTCTAATATTAGTATTCCACGTCCAGTTAAAAAATACTACCCGTAAAAGATCACAGCATATTAATAACAGTGCCCATTTTATACCAGTCCAAGTATCTTCCTCTGGCGATTGAACGTGTTCTAATACTCTCTTCATCAATATCATCTAATATAAAAATATAAGATCCTATATAGTATTACATATAAAATTTGTATTTCAGGTCAAAACTAATAGACATACAGAACTAATAAATCCGCAAATTGTAGAGCAACTCAATAAAAATCCAGCTATACATATCCTTGTTCTCACAAACCTCCAGCATACATTTGGCAACGATGCTAAGTATGGACCACGTTTGCCTATCTCTTCTTGCCAAAGTACTTCTAATCTAAACATGAAATTTAGCTTAAATACAAAGGGAAAAAAGAAGATGGATTTACAATATGATGTAAGAGTTACCTATGTGCATTATATTTGGAAGTTTCATAAGTAGAAATACATGGTAGATTTGTAATGTCAATACCATTTTTATATGCCTTCCATATATATGGTGTTATCCATGTATAAAAAATATATGAAAATAATCCAGCACTGTCTGCTGGCATACTTTCTTTGTTTCTAAAATATATGCGGTAAAACATTAAAAAATAATTTTTTATCTCATTAACTTCTGCATCTATTTCAATACATACTGATTTTCATGACGTATTGGTATAAGATTCCTCAGAGCTGGATTATATCGACTCATATTAGTTCCTTTAACATATTCTACCGGCACCTTTGGCGAACGTGAATATCTACTAGGAAGTAAAAAACGCTGTCCTTCACTAGCATCACTGTATCTAGGAAAAATGTAAAAATTAATTTTTTTATTTTGACTTAAACAGAATTATACTTCTTTTACCTTTCACTATTTGTATATAGAGCTTCGTTGTCCTCACTTTGGCCACTAAGAATATCCGTTTTATTTTCCATGATACTATTAACGTTAATTACACCTTAACGGATTTAAACTACATAAATGGATACAACACATACACAAATGGTAAAAGTGAAATCATAACTGAGGTGAATATAAAAAATTCAATAGATATAAAATATAGTCTACTGAATTATTTACCAATTTCTTCAACTTATTTAATAATTGGCTATAATTGACTACTTATGCATTGTAAAATGTCTTGACAGAGATATCAGTACAACAGCCTGAAAAATTATCAGAGAAGAATTAGTTTTAATAACACGTTATCAGTATCTATCTGCTACTTATGTACAGCTATGCTGTCTTATTAATTCTTTTTCGAGATAAAAAATTTCGTAATTATATTATTTAGTAACAAGAGAAAAAGAGGGAATAAATTCAGTATGAGACTACGTACTAGTACTTACAATAAGTACTAATGATGCTAGAAAGCTGATAAAAAAATCTAATCTTGTTTAATCAATGACAAATAGTAAAACTGAACAAATATGTGATTTCAAATTTGTACGTGAAAAGTTGTGCCCTCTGTGATTTGACAATTTGTACACATGTGACATAAATCTCATTTAACCTGCTTCTTCCCCCCCCCCCCTCCCCGAGTTTTGTTGAAACAACAAAGTAACAGTATTTCGTGTCATAATCTCAAAAATTATTTATAAAACGATCAAAAATGTAAATATATATATAAGAAATATTTACACGAGTCACAAATTCCAAAGCAATGATGATTAATGAAATATAATTGTTATTTTTTGATAAATAACAATCTCGTAGTATTGAATTAAAAAGAAAAAATCAAGTTGAATTGAAAATTTTATATTTTTTACAAAGACATGCTGAATATATATTTAACTTGTATTTTCTCTGTTTATATTTTATGAAAAAAGTATATCAAATTTATCGAATTCGATGTATCTTATCTTACAAAATCTAATGCCGTCACCGACTCCAACTACATTACTTAAGATAACAATTATCTTTGTTTATGAACGTGTTAATTTTGATATGTTCTATCACACTGCGTCGCTTTCGTATTCTCCACCCAGACATAGTATTAATGGATTCCAATCACTTGATATGGTGAGGCATGCCTCACAAGATATTCCTTTGTTCGATCCTCATTTATATTCATTTTAGTTATAACGATTCATTCCTCATTAAATCATAATTGAGCGATATTTTCTACTTAAAGAAAAATAAAAATTTTACAGTAAAGCAAAATCTATGAAAGTTGAATTGGGTTTTAAAATGAAAATACTTTGTAGCAAATATAATAATAATTCAAACAGTAGAACACAATGTGAATGAAAACCTTCAATTATGAAGATAATATTTATTGTTATGCTTTACAAAACATAGATCACATCAAACATACATCATTCCTATTAACTTCATGCATAAGATAAGTTTATAAGGATACATATTATTATTATTATTTGAATGTAAATTTTTTTTACGTACAAAATATAAAGTCCTAAACAAATACAAGCATTCTTGTTTTCTTTACCACATTCATTTTCACAATGAAAGATAAGGAGTATTTTATTTCTTTTTTCCTTATATATTACGTATATAATAAAATGTTACATGTACTTTTTTTTTATTCTTTTTTTTATAGTAATGTTTTTCACGAAAACCTGTAGAACTATACACACTACAAGTAAAACTGACTCAAACTGACTGATGCGAGTTTTATAAATGCCAAAAGTGGAATAGAGTCCAGGATTTAGTACACACTGAATTATTTAACATACTCTTTCATTGCTTTTTTTCACAATATTATATGCATCATTAAACGTGAGTTCGTAGTCAAAACATTTCGCGCATTACTTAGAATAGTAATATTTAATAAAGTTATACATAAACTATGTAAATGTAACTGTGAATTATTATTTAGTTAAATATATTACAATATGAATCGTAATTGTTAAACTGTTTGTGTTTTGATATAAATTATCTATATTCTTATATGATTTGCAAACGTTGACAATGACCGAATGTCGAAGCTGTTATAAATATGCTTATTCTCTAATATTAGAATTTGGAACACTTTTGTGAGGTCTTAATGAAATGGCAGATGTACAATGCATCAAGATGATATGATTAAAAAAAAATAATAATAATTTTTGTGACTTAGGATTCAACGGAATTATTATACTGAAAAATATAATTTGTCTTTTATGATCATTACGAATAAAAACTTGTATTGTATCAATAATTTGATGAAATGATTCAAAATAATATTTATCTTAGTTTAATAATAAATGAAAATGAAACAAAGTCGTAATAAATTCTGATTCATTAAATCCCTTAAAAAAATATTAAACTAATTAATATTCATCGATGTTACTTTAGTTATTAAACAAATTTTATGTTCTGTTGAATGGTTCTAACAGTGAAACACTAATCAACTTTCGTAACTGAACGTAATACGGAAATGAAATTTCACTGTAATACAATTGTAATTCAGTATGTTAAATCTTTGATTTATGAAATGTTTTATCGTCGATAGCGTAAGAAACGCGACATCCGACCTCAAAAACTATTATAATTACTTCCTCCTAGTTGAGAGCTAAAGCCTCTGTTTGGGGAATATCCGGGCCTGAAGTTATTACCCAAGCCTAGGAATAGAAATTTTAAATTAATATTTACTTCAATTAAGTTAATTACATTCGGAAAAAAATAAATGATTTAAAATTTCAAAAGTAGCAAAACGAAAATACCTCCGCAGAAATTTCCAATGCCACCCAATGACATTCCGCTTGAACCACCAGTTGAATTTAAAAATAATTCAATATACCTATGAGACATGTGGCTTTTGTCCTATAACAATTTATGCAACATTGTAATAGAAAATAATTAATTAAAAATCATGATGTTAGTTAAATTTATTATAACCTTGGACATAGCTTTGACAGCTTCCTCGTGAGTTGCAAATTCTACGTCAGCTTCTCCAGAAGGACGTCCACCATTTTCAAGAATAATTCGAACATTTACTGGTTCGATAGGTCTAAAGAACTAGAATTGGGATCACAAATATATTAACTCAGTAATAAATATTTTACTCAATAAAAAATTTTACTCATTTGTTTCATTCAGTCAGAGACTTACATCGGCTATATCTTGCTCAGTAGCTTTGAATGGTAATCCACGCATGTGTATACTGTGGATACCAGAATTACCACCCCATGTATCACCACTGCCTCTAAAGTTTCCACCTTTCATGTCCAAACCACCCCTCATTCCCATACTTCCTCCGCGTGAATCGAAGTTATTACCACTTGCCCATGGACCGCCATCAAAGTCTAAAACGTATTATATGGTAATAAGAGGAAGATAATCTAATATAAATTCATATCATATTTATTAATGACTTCATGTAGTACCTCTATTTCTAGAACCTCGGCTATTATTGCTAAAACGGTTCATCCCTCCAAAACGAGAGCCTCGGTCATAGGGTGCAGGTCTCTGATTGAAACCACCCATCGGCCCACCTCGCATTTTCGGTCCAATACTAGCGCGTACCTCGGACAAACTGCTTCGGAAGATTTCGATGTATCTGTTAAGATTGATATTAGTTATTATTATTCTCGTATAAACATTATTGCCGCTCATATCGTCGGCTGCCTTCTCAAATAAGAGAAAATTTGATGCAAAAATACCAATGAGCATATAAAATATTCGAATTTTTAAACGAAAATAGATATAAATAGGAAGTACGACGTCGAAAATAAACGATTTTCGTGTAACAAAATTAATCGATTATTGCTCCAATACAAAAAGAAAAAAAAAAATTAAAAAT
The DNA here is from genome assembly GCF_011392965.1 of Frieseomelitta varia. Classification (NCBI taxonomy): domain Eukaryota; kingdom Metazoa; phylum Arthropoda; class Insecta; order Hymenoptera; family Apidae; genus Frieseomelitta; species Frieseomelitta varia. Next base: position 268,751 of record NW_025109161.1, on the reverse strand, counting down.
AAAATAAGAAAAATGATAAGTGATTCGAAGAAAAAATCCATACTGAGAATTTTGTAATGGATTAACTGTTCATACTACACCTCCGCATATTTATTAAAACTGTGTGTAGATACCCTCCCTCGGTGACATTGCATTCTGATGTATCTTATGTCACCCTAGCCATTGAGATGCTGATGATCCTCAGGTATATGACAATTACAATTGCACTTTATGCAACTCAAGAGAGAAAGAGAAAGAGAGAGGAAAAGAGAGAGAGAGAGAGAGAGAGAGAGAGAGAGAGAGAGAGAGAGAGAGAGAGAGAGAGGAGATAAACAATACATAAGTATCGAGAAGCGATACAACATAAAAGAAATTATTTCGAATTTAAATGTTTAATTTAAAAAAGATTTAAAAAAAAAGAGAGAAAGCTAAAACGACTGAAGTTATTCCATGATGTGAAATATTTCCGTGCAATTAAAACGAGCTGTATGTATCAACTATAGTGGATCTTACAAAAGAGAAACTGTGCAATGCCTTCGAGTTCGATTAGAATATTACATTATCTTGCATAAAACGTACAATTGTGCAATTGTCAAACAGGTGTGCTAAATTAGATCGATGATTACTACCTCCGTAGCGCCCACCCATCCTGGGTTAGCCCTACCCACCTCCCATGGGATTTGGTGACGATGTAAGGGGGTACCTCCCGCCCGGCACCCACCCATAGGTTTCAGTTGGGCCAACAGTACTTTCGCTTACGTACCGCTAATTTTCTTTTCTTTTCTTTTTTTTTTTTTTGTGTTCAGAGAGAAGCAGTTTCTTTATACAATTAATTTCCAAAATAACACATGAATAGAATAATATGAATTCAAAGTTTTATAAACACTTTTTAATCATATAATTCATTCTGGAATCATTCGTACCAATAGACAAATTATTTCAATGCACTGTCTTCTCGTTTGTAAGATAAAATAATAAAGAAACTGCGTCTAATATATAAAGATTCGTTCCCGCTATTTACTAACAAAATTTATATACCTACATGTACTACGATCATAAAATGATATTGAAAAGTCATAAGTATACCCAAACCCAGCTAGCGTCAGTGCCCCACCTGTGTCCTATCTTTTCCTTGTGTTTCTGCAGAGCGCGCTCCGCAACATCTTTGTTAACAAATTGAACGTAAGCCTCCCCAGTACTGCGGCCCGTGTAGTCTGTTGGTAGAGAAATCCCGTTCGGCAAAATCTCCAACCCTGACCCACACATAATCAAACATCGACATTGTAGCGTAACACCCATTATTAATTATAGTATCGTCAATTTATTTAAAACCCTTATAAAGAAGCAAGATTTAAAACATCCTTTGCACATTTTACGTGCAAAATGCGTCTCGCTCCAAAAATTTCTCAATTAAGTCAAAACAAAAAGAATATTGACTACGCCGAAGTTAAGAATTAAGTTCTCATGTATAGAAAACACAAAGATATAAATAAAAAATATAAGGAAATTTTTGTACAACTATACAAAGCAGATATGAAAATTATAATGAATCTTTTTTTTTTAAGTCTATAGAGGATTGCAGAACATAGGAATTTCCTTAAATCTTAACTAAGGCCAACTGATGATTACAGAAACACAGAGACACTGCTTGGGACGGGTATAAAATGAATTTCATATTTGTACGTATGTAAAATATTCAAATGCTATATCGCTTTATCTTAATGTGTCTTGTCCTGACAGATATTTCCCACATTGAATCTAAATATATAAAATATTTCAATTTTGAAACATACCTCTCTTCAACATTAATTCAAAGCACCTATATTAATTTCTTTAAATAAGGATAGAATAAAAAGTTACATTATTACCTATATACTATTACCATATGTACTATAACCATCAAAAGCATTTAGTCCCTGTGATTCAACTTTTATTTGATCAATAAAAATCAAACAATAAGCAAATAATTTAATTATATATATATGTATATATATAAAAAAAGAAAAAACAAGACACATTGATCACCAATAAGGTATAAGTGAATTTCTAGCAATATATTATACCAAGAAAAATGGATAAGAACACAAGTTTGAATGTATGGTATAAAATACCTGAGAAGAACTGAGCAATCTCTTCCTTAGAACAGCCAAATGGTAGACCACGTAATCTCACGCAACCATCATCCATAGCATTCTCTAGATTCATACCACTTCTCTTGACTACCCACTCCATTTCGCCTCTTTTTGCTTTAAAAACTACAATAAAAAAGCATACATTGATTATATCTTTTAAAAATATTTTATCTTTGCCTTTTTTTGTAACAAACCTTCTATGTAACGATGACCCATGTGATCCCTATCTCGTTTGCAAGCTTTCTCAATATCTTCAAGCGTGTCCATTTCTACATAAGCTTCTCCACTTGGACGGCCCTCTCTCGACATTGTCATATGTACACCATTTTTACCATTTGTGATGGAACAATCATTGAAAAACTTCATGATTTCGTCAACGGTGGTAGACCATGGAAGTCCGCGCAGTTTAACAACGTAGCCTTCATCATCATGGTCTCCACTTCCATTCGACATGGTTGTAGTCTAGAATAAAGTGCATAAGAACATATATAAATATATCCTGACTCTTTTCATTCTAAATATTTTATAACTATTATTTACTGTTTAAATACGACATATTCTAACAAATTATCGTTTTTTACCTTTTCATTACTTAAATTTTCATTTAAATACGTATTACATCATTTATACTGTAATAAATTTATAATAACAGTCCTTCAAAAATTTGGAGGTCGGTCATTTCCGATCAAATGTTAAAATAATTGCAAATATAATATTTCGTAATTTGTCATTAAGACTTAAAAGATTAATGAACAAGAAAAAATGCAATTTGTAACAAAATCGTTGGAACAATTTGAAAAAAGGATACCTCATTACCGAAAAATATCGATAACATTCTAGTTTTTGATCTTACGCCAGCAAGATATGATTGTTCCGTAAATTGTAAATATTATTAATCAAACTTACGACTTTCTGGTGTTGATCTATAAGTTAGAAAAGAAAATTGCAAATTTTGCTTAATTGACAGCGAACGCTCGGCCAATTCCACGCTTGACGAAACTATCAGCAAAATGGCGTTTACCCTAACGAAGTTTGTGACTGGTTCACAAACATAAAACGCTCTACAATAAAACACAAATATATAAAGTCTTTGATTTCTTTAGGATTTGCGTAAACTTTACAAAGATTAAAGTAACACGTACTGTAGCTAAATATTTTATACTTCTTAAAATATACAAAAATAGAAATCACGGACGACTAATAATTGTTGCTTTGGAAACGCACCATATATATTTTTTCGTTAACTGAAACGAAGATTTACAATTCTTTTATTATTAATGTATCATTTTAAAATACAAATTAATATTTAAAAGTATAAAATATATGTCACAAAGATTTATGTACAATTATTAATAGTTGTATATTCGTCTTGATATATCGCAAGTATCATTAAGAAGTCGCTTTGAAACTTTCGACGCAAATTTTGAATCGAGGATAAAGATCGAGGAAGATCAAGCTTGAAACAAGATGGAATTGCTAAAAATATATCATGAATTACCGGGCACAGAGCACTCTATGAAGAATCTGAAGGATTCGTCACGGAGTTTGAAGAAGACATCAGAATTTCATAGAAATTCGCGCCAACAGAAGCGCATCAAGGCAAACACGCAATTCCACGTTGCAGTTCCTAAAGTCATCCAATGTCGACTATGAAATAGTTTTTACCAAACTATATTGATCGTGTTACGTATTTAGACTTGTTTAGACCTACAAATATTTGGACTGTAGCTGTTTAAACTAATATTGATATATTCGCGATACGCTTTACGCAAGGTAAGACATCCTGAATATCGAAGTAATAAAGTATCACAAAGCAACGGGAAAGAGTGAAAATCTCGTGTCTGCAGTCACGTCGCGAGACAGAGGTCGTGACTGAATCCAAGGAAATAGAATCCCGTTCGACAGTGGAAGGATTGAAGTCGATCGAATTGATCACGGAGAACGTAGTTGATGGAACGTTCGTCGCGCTGGAGAGCTGTGCAAGGTGGATGCTAAGAGGAACCGTTCGCAGCGAAATCCCGTAACGTTTGCACGCCGTTACGACAATCAACGTCACGTGCAGCTGTGTAGGAGCGAATTGAATTTCACCAACAGGTCATCCAGGAGCGCACGATGAGCTTCCTATTGTAAGTTTTTCCCTCCCCCCCCCCCCTTCCCACTTTCACCGTTTATACGAAAAATCGACTTTTACCTTGTTGTACGCTTCTTTCGTTGTACTCGGTATTGAATTTTCAATGCCGCGAAGAAACAGGCTCGCTGAACCGTTCAATATTCTCCTGTTAATATCACGTCGCGACAAATGTTTGCAAATGACAAACGACACCAAGGGAGAGATTGGTAATTTGTTGCCGTAGATCGCGATCGCGGTGACGATAGATATTATTGAAACTGCCCGACCTGTTTTCGTTGTTATTTTTGCTAATTTAGATAGTCACAAACCGTCGTGTCCCTCGATTCGTATACACAAACAATCGACCAATTGGTGGATATCTAAAAATAGAACGATGTAATTCTTTTAAAAAATCCCATCATTTTCGGACCCGCGATCTCTATGGGCCTCTCAGCCACTGCTTTCACGCAACTTTTCTGCTGCGTACGCGCGCATATTCGTCGCACGTCCAGTTATTCGTTACAGGGCACATCTCGCCAAGCACCATGAAAGCAGTTTTCTCTTTAGATACGATGCACCTCTTTGATGTCATAGAATACATATTGGGCAAGTTCTTAGTTGCAATGCCGATCAGTCAATTTGTTGCATCCGCCTTGAGCATTGTTTCGCTCACTCGTAAGATCTACGCGTCTTTCCCTGCTATATTTACGTCGTGATCACGTATGATCAATTGATTTTTATTTGTTTTTGTAGATATTTATAATGAACCGTTTCAGCCTGTAAACAAATCAGACATTCTGCTTCGTGTTTCTTTCTAACGTGGAAATTAATATTGAATCGTTGAAATGTATTTTCATGGTGTTTTGATTCAAGTGGAAGCAGGTCTTCGAAAACCTTCAAGCCAAAGAAAAATATCCCGGAAGGGACTCACCAGTATGACCTGATGAAGCACGCAGCGGCCACTTTGGGTTCGGGAAATTTAAGACTCGCAGTTATGCTTCCTGAAGGTGAAGATTTAAACGAGTGGGTCGCAGTAAATAGTATGTATTATTATTACTTATGTTTCATATTTCTACTTTCAATAATTGATAAATGACCAACTAATTTTGTTTTATTACTTCCAATGTTGCAGCTGTTGATTTTTTCAACCAAATCAACATGTTATTTGGCACCATCACGGAATTCTGTACAGAAGAAAGTTGTCCTATCATGTCTGCAGGACCAAAATACGAATATCATTGGGCTGACGGGCATACCGTTAAAAAACCAATTAAATGTTCTGCACCAAAGTACATTGATTACTTAATGACTTGGGTGCAAGATCAGTTAGATGATGAAACCCTTTTCCCTTCGAAAATCGGTCAGTTGCATTGTTTAGTTTTTGGATAAGATAATTTCACATTTCACACGCTGATAAAATCGTAATCTTACAGGGGTCCCTTTCCCAAAAAATTTCTTATCCATCGCCAAGACAATACTGAAAAGACTATTTAGAGTGTATGCACATATCTATCATCAGCACTTTAGCGAAGTGGTCCAACTTGGTGAGGAAGCGCATTTAAATACATCGTTCAAGCATTTTATCTTTTTTGTTCAGGTAGAGTATTCAAAACTAAACAAATGTTCAACAAACGAATGTCCCATCGTGATTTGATGTTCATATATTGCGTTCGTTTGTTTTACAGGAGTTTAACTTGATAGAAAGAAGAGAATTGGCACCGTTGCAAGAATTAATAGAAAAATTAACAGCGAAGGACGCCCGATGAATCTTAATCGTCAACTGAAAACTCCTCCAAAGAATCTTGTCCATGCTATCTTTTTAACAGACGTGTAATTGTGCATGTTATTTAACTAACCCAATTCATTGCTAACCCGATCATAGTTTTGAGCCAGGCATTTCATTGTTATATTACATATAACATATTTTATTCAGTTACAAAAACAAGTGACTGACTTCTGCATTTTGTAACGAAGATGATTCTTAGGAAGGAAAAGGCTATTTGGAAGATCGATGAAATTACGGTAAAGATTGAGATGGTGAGGATTATTAACGTAGACTTTTGTAAAATAGTTATACATTTGATACAAATTATAGTATCAGTTTTTCATTTTGAAAGGAGGGAGAAAATGTTATTTCTTAAATAGACGAGGTGTTTCATCTTGGATTGATTACGTGTAATTTGTTACGCATAACAAATTTTTATACTTTAAACTCTGAAAAAAAAAAAAATTAATTCATATCGGCTATATAAAATAGATTAGAGCTTTTAATATTAGGGAAAAAAAGAACGATGACGTTCGGTCTATCTATGTTTTTTCTTATTTTTATTATCTTTTATATTATGTGTTACGTTATTTCACTATAAAAGTTCGGAAAATATTGTCACTTTTATAAATAGAAACGGTACTACGCGTAATGTCTAAAAATGAATATTCTTCTTTTAACGTTGTGTCTTTGAGTATCAGTATGAATTGAAACAACCCGAAATTGAAGATTCTATATCATTACTAAACTATGCATTGTTGGTACATAACGTTATTAAGTTAATATTAATCTATTTACATTTAACTTCATACTGTGTAATTAGTTTAGGCGATTATTATCATCGTGTTAAGCGCTTGCAATAGAAATTTTATATGCACTATATCTTTTATCCTTTATACGAGTGAGTTCTTGAGTCTACTCTATTTTAGAAAGAATATTATATTATATTTAAGCCGTTTGCGTTTCGTTACTGGGAAAATTCTTTTTGTATTTCATCTCTTTTTTTTTTCCTTTTTGTCTAAAAATGACTTTCTCTTAAATGTTACAGAAATATTTGTAGACGAATTTACAAAAAATTAGTAATTTTATTTTCAAGTATAATATAAATTCGATTTGAAAGAATATGTTGCATTTGAAAGAGTTAGAATTAATTTAATGGATACAGGGTATCCCAGGAAAAAACGCAAAAGGCAAACATTTTCGTATAAATAAATACGTGACGTGTATAGTTACAGTATGCACAGTCACATATGATTTATTTCGCTATTAAGAAATCATCTTTGATATATAGAAATGTCAAATACAATAGGACGCATTATTCGTTTATAGCATGTTCAGATAGTTTCCTCGCTTATAGGAGAGATCAGATGTTAATATATATATACACGTACATATATATATTAATATAAATGCTTACTGTTTTCACGTGCGGTGAGACTGCATCCGTTGCATTCGAATATTTAAATGGATGCATTGTATTCGCTTGAAACTAGAAAATACTCGTCAAATAGTTTCTGTTCACACTCTGTGTCCTTTGCTGTGATGGTCGGATTTTGCATTTCTGCGTGAAGAGCGGGGTGAAGTTTTAACTAAGTTTTTCATGCTGGTGTTCATGTAAGTGACTATCGTTTGAATGGAGTAATATAGGAAAATAGGACGTTATTGCTTATACTATTGTGAGATATGTTTGCTTTTAATGGACTAGGCTATTTTGTGATAAGTATCGCATAAAGTAATTACATATTGAATTAGAAAAGATACAAGGAGATGTAGTGGTTGCGACTTTTGTTGATATCTTCCGTTCAAGATTTGGTGGGAGAAATGCAAAAAATTTCTTTTAATACTATATTTAGTATAATAACATCAATGGTTATTGACCACGTTTGTTAATTCAACATTTACATATACGATAACTATTTTATGCAGAATTATGAATTAACTGTTATTATGTGAGTGTACTAAAAACTCTCAAAAATATTTAGGAAAATTTACAATAAATTTAATATATTCAAAATACTACTACAATCACTTGTATCTTTTATCAGTTTAGCGACTATATATGAAGAACTTATCTGAGAACAGTCTAAATTTATCGACACAACAAGCGGAAAGATGGGGATTGATTGAAATTCGTGACTGCGACAGAGATTGCAAATTGTTAGTGATTGAAGCGAATAGAAGGAACAAAGTGTTATTTTTTATAAAAAAAAAAAGAAGGAAAACAAAAAGAAAAGGCGTCTGCTACTATTTAACACCGAAAACAATTAGAGTTTTTGTTTATCTCTCTCGCGTTAACGTATGAATCGATCGTGTAGAAACATTGTGTAAGGTTGCTCGATGTGATACCATTTTTTCATGTAAATCACGAGGATCAATGAGAAAATTTTACGAGGTCCAGGACTAATATAAATGTATTTTATTATAAACGACGTAAACGAACTAGCTTTCATAATAAACTTCAATACTTATCGACGAGCAGGAATGGATAAACGAGAGAAAAATAACCATAGGATGGCTTGAGTTTCAAAGAATGACGATTCGAGATAGGCATTTTTTCGTGATGGTCTACTGGCGTGTTGAATGTAAAACGAATATAAATAACAATAACAGTAACAATAATAATGGCTCGTATCGACGATAATATTGTATTCAGTACTTAAGAAGATTGAAAGAATTGTACCTTATTACATAGAAAGAGGAAAAAATTTTTCTCGCAGCAAACACACACGACACACACGATTTCGTCTCTCTTCTTTCTTAATCATAATATTCAAATTAGAGGAGCGAAATCGTTTGAGTATATTAGCGTTGTCAGCTAGAAATTATTTTACACACAAATAACGCTGTTATCGATTATAATTATTATTATTATTATTATTATTTTTATTTTTATTTTTATTTTTTATTTAGTAGTATTATCGATACAATTATATGCCTTTATTACTGTTTATATATGATAATTTACACGGTTCGTGTCGTTAGATTGGCGTTGAATCTTTAACAAAACGCATTTGGATAATTTTTTTCTTTCTTTTTTTTGTTTTACTAAAAATAAATGTAACTCAGTATGTTATCTTTTTGACTAATTTGTTGAAAAATAATAAATATTTTTCCTTTCTTAATATATATAACATACACGTATAAATACAATTCTCCTTGTGTTGTTCCTTTCATTTTATTTTCCATCTTCTGTTTCTCTGAAATTTTTGACATTGTTTCATTAATGTCGCTGCGCTTTTTGCACATTGAAGAAGTGTCCAATTGTCTCAAAATTTGTCGATGATTGTTTTAAAAGAAAGTTAATACTATTTTTTTTTTCCTTTTATGTTTTAAAACTTTTAGTAGATTCTTTGATCTTGAAGTTTCTATCTCAAGAAAGTGGCTTCGTGGCTTTTAAATAAACGGGGACATACGCCAGTAACTTATTTTGTGTATTTTAAGCACAGACCGATTTTTATTGAATATACAACAGAATAAATTGCAAATTGTAAAATGAGTTTGTCGTTATGGTTGACAGTTGAATAAAAACAGCTTTTTCAAAAAATGCGCGCGAAAAGATTTCAAGACGACGCTAGTGATATATCTGTGCAATGTAAATAATATGTTTTTCAAATACACAATAAACGAAAGTTCACGCGTAACTACAAACATAAAACTAGTTCGCAGTATGTAATAAGACTCCTTTTATTTCTTATATTTTCTTTCCGTTGATTTGAAATTGCAACGACTACGCCCCACTTACTTTCACTTTTGCTATTAATACCACAAACGCAATGAAACATATTTGAACTCGTTTAGAGTTCATAAAATAGCAATCAAGTGAAGCACCATAAATGATCCTTTCTACAAAAAAAATTAGTTTCTCATCTTCTACAATTACAATCATTTCTCTCGTAATCCTCAAAGCAAAACAAATTGTAAAATTTGATATATCATTATTTTTGTATTTTGTTATAAAATTAAATATATTTTTACCGAATTCAACTGTAATAATTCAATAATCTCAAGATTCGAAACGATGACTTGCATCAACAAGTGTCGTGCAGAGATGAGAAGTTCCCCGAAAAGAATGTGGGTCTGGTTGGTTATTTCCAATTCATTCTCAAATTTAAGAATAACTATTGGTTGAGAGTGTCACGCAGAACAAACAAAACCTAGGGGGTCGGTTACTGAGAGAAGGAACTGCTTCCTTTGCTCTTACATGGGACTTTCCATTTTTACATAGATACAGTTATATATAACTGAAAATATACAATTTGTAATTCGTGAGTAGATGGTGAAATTTCTGTAGTGGATGATTTTATGTATAATGTTATAAAAGATATAGAAGATGGAGTGTTTTTCGTCTCAGAGTCACCGCCAGATTCATCAACTGGCTGATGCCGTCCTTAACCTCAGACGCTCGGTTTATTAGAAACCTTTAGCTTGGGCCAACAAACGGCACCCATCCTAGAAATGTTCCGCAGTCTGCGCCTAAAGATCGCACTTAATCCGTACATAAACGACATTCACTTACGATTTGTAATATTCGTGTCTTTAGAATTGGTATACTAAGGAAAGACTGGATATGCTAGCCGCTACAGGCATTAAAATACTAGCGTTGCGTAGCGATGAAACGATGGAACTAATTTATATTGTTATCCCTGTCGCACACTATCACTCGTCTACGGCGCGAATATGTCTGTCCTTGTCACACGCTATTACCCTCCTTGTCTACCGCATAGATATCTCTGTCCTTGTCGCACGCTAGTGCCCTCCTTGTCTAATGACGCTAGACAAGGAAAGCAATAGTGTGCGACAANACACACATTTTTCTAGGACAAAACACACATAGAAAGAAAGCAGGGAGCCTAGTTTTGAGGAGGCATATAAAAAAGTTTGCAAATTATTCCTCTTAATTAGGCTTTTCTCGTAAATAGTGCGAACTGTCACAAAATGAACATGGTGGCGCCATCTAGCGGTAACTCAGTGGTACTAATTATTTATAAAAATACTTATTTCTGCATTTTACGGGTTAAATGGGGTATGAAAAGAAAGCTAAGGGTTTAATTAGGGTAATACAATCACAAAAATTCACAATTCATTTCGTTAAATTTGATTTTTTCGCAAATGAAGGTTTCTCTGTTTTACTAGCGGCGCTAGTGTTTCGTACCCCATAAAACAGAGAAATTTTCGTTAGCTAATTTAGCGAAATGAATTGTGAACTTTGGCGATTGTATTATCCTAATTAGGCCCTTAGCTTTCTTTTCATACCCCATTTGACCAGAAAAATACAGAAATAAGTACTTTTATAAATAATTAGTTGAGTTGCCGCTAGATGGCGCCACCATGTTCATTTTGTGACAGTTCGCACTAATTACGAGAAAAACCTAATTAAGAGGAATAATTTGCAAACTTTTTTATATGCCTCCTCAAAACTAGGCTCCCTGCTTTCTTTCTATGTGTGTTTTGTCCTAGAAAAATGTGTGTGTAAAAAGTTGATTTTTTTTCCAATAGATCGCAGGATGTCTTTGTCGCACACTATTGCTTTCCTTGTCTAGCGTCATTAGACAAGGAGGGCACTAGCGTGCGACAAGGACAGAGATATCTATGCGGTAGACAAGGAGGGTAATAACGTGTGACAAGGACAGACATATCTGTGCGATAGACAAGGAGAGCAACAGCGTGCAACAAGGACAAACATATCTGTGCGGTAGACAAGGAAAGCAACAGCATACGATAAAGACAACAATATAAATTAATTCCGGCACTTATCCACACGGTGCATGCTTAATTAAAACTAAGTTGCTGAACAGTTTTTTATAAAAAGAATTGACGTAAACATGATCTTTGTTCTCCTGCCTATTGCTGTAATCGCAGTCGTTTCAAAAAGTACTGGATTTGTCTAGAGAAAACAATTAAATGTTATATATCAGACATTTAAAGTATCTAAATGTTTTCTACGTATGATATCCCTTTGTAATTCTAAGAAAGTAAAGATATAGTTGAATTTATCTCTTGATCTCTCCCTAACTTGAGATCAGCAGAAAGTTTCCCATTTAATGAGAAACACTTGGCCATTGCTTCAAAAGCACCTTAACAGAATTAAACTTTTCTAGAATTTTCAAGAAACCTGTCGTAAGTGTAAATTTCAAAGTGTGAAATTGACAGAGAACGGTGAATGGTGTGTTAACTATTTGGACAATATGAAGAACGTATTAAATAGCGAATGGCTGCTAATTCATGCTAATTCACTGCTTTCAAGGTTGTTCAGTCAGTGACATAAAACATTGGCATAAAATTGGCATGGTTCACCAACTCTGTTTTATCGATACTTAAGATAAATGCACGTGCAATTAGTACACAGATAAATACATTTTCAAAGGTGATCATTTTTAAAAACAAAATCCCTTTTAAACAAAAATTTTATTAATTATATTTTTATTGTATTTATCATGTTTTATTCATTATCCTCCAATTTATTTTTATCTATAAATAATACTTTGTACCGCACAATAGTATATATCTTATATTAAATATGATTAGAGTGGATATAATTGGAAAAATAAATAAAATTACATTTTCAGAAAAGAGTATTAATTCTGATGCTAGTAGAATTATTATCTATTGATTTTTAATAAAAATTTCGATTGTAAATAAAGTTTCACTTTTGGTAAAACTATTGTAAATTCCAATCTTTCCTATTTCAAGCTTTTTCTCTGTACCTTGAATTAGAAAATTTTTTGCTTCTTGAACTATTGATCAAGTAATTAATTTTTAAGTTACCTCTACTCAAATAACCGATTTTTTTTTTATTGAAATATAGAAAAAGAGAAAAACAACTTTTTCAATGATTATTATGTTGTGTAACATAATGTGCGGCTCAAGAACCAGTTCGAACATCTTGGTGCCGCATTTATATTATAAACATTTTGAATACATGCATGATTCCAAGCATAATGCATAGAAAAAATGAATATCGTGACCAGGCAGCAAAAATGACTTTGAACATCAGAGTCAAATCTTTTTTGTATCATATTTTGGTCGTCGAGAGGAGTGAAAGTATCTGATGTATCGTAGCCTGGAAAATGATGTTAAAGTTCCACTAATCTTTAATTAATCGTTTGCAATTTGCTTTTCTTTTGCAGTATAAACAGCCGTATTTGATAACATAGTATTTCTATAGTAACAGACGAGATATCTCGTATTTCCAATTGTAATTAAATAAAAGGAAAGTGATTGAAGCGAGAAGATCCTTAACTTAAAGAGAACGACAATGTTAACGCTAGAATTATGGACCATTAAAGCATCAAATTTCCATCAGAGACATTGAAGTAGAAAAAAAAAAGTAGAAAATTATTTTAGAATAAAATGGGGTAAGTTCATTTCACGAAAACTTATATTAATCTCTAAAAATATACTGCTTTAAAAACATCTATAAAACAACGAAAATTACAAACTGGTCATTTCGATCACTTTGGTGGTTTTAGTATTAAGCGTCACTGGAAAGATCTGCACGTTTTCTCAAACGAGATAGATCATTATATTGTTACGTACAATAATTAACATACATATATGCAAGCATAATAATTAACTGCGCATGTTTAAGCACATAAAATATGCACAAAAAATATGTGAGACGTATAATGATGGCTTTTTTTTCACTATTCATTTATTATTCAACATCTTTTTCCTTTCTTTTACGTTTCGTTTTACGTTTAATTCAACCAAGTTTCAGAAATCATCCCACTCTAATGATTTTTTACTTAAGTATGCCGCGCGTATGACAGAGTCGTTTAGTTCGTAACTGTTCGTAACTGTTCGTAACTGAATTATAAGGCAAATATGAATTATCGAAATGTTGAATTGACGCAGAACATTTTCTTTTCATTTCTCGGTTTGTCATGGATTTGAAGTTTTGTTTTACGTAAACGTGAGAAACAGTGAGAAGTCAGTAACAACGTAGGTAGTTTGCAGTAATCGTGAAACAATTTTGACGTTGTTAAATTAACAATTGGAGCTAAAAAAAGAAAAAGAAATATGGAAACTTCGGCGCACACCTTGGATACATTTGCCACAAACTGCGATTATTTGGTAAGTAACGATGATGAATTACAATGAGTGCAAAATCGCACACTCGATGAAAAATTGTTAATATTTCCAACTCTTATAACTTCGTGAAGAAGAAATTTGTACAACAAATTTTATGGAATCGTTGCAGAGAGGAAACTTCAATCTTCAAGATTGTTGAATTTTAAGTACGAAAAATAATTTTTCCAGCGTCTATAGACGTTTTTGAGTTTGCAAAATTTTCAAGAAGAAGAATCATTATTCCCTTTCAAAGTGATGTAAAAATATCTTTGGGAAAAAAGAAGTTCGTGAGAATAAAAACTTCATGCTTTACAACGAGTTCAGGTAGATTGTTCTACGATCTTTAAAGTTATATATAGTTATATAGTATATAAAGTTATATATAGTTCAGGTAGATTGTTCTACGATCTTTAAAGTTATATATAGTTATATAGTATATAAAGTTATATATAGTTTAAAGTATAAGTATATATTTAAAGTTCTATATAATTAATAATAATTTAAAGTATCGACAAATTTGTCACAAAATTTTTAAAATCGCTGTTACTTTGCAAGAAAAAAATCGCAAAATAATAATAATTTAAAGCATGAAACTTCTACCTTTACAATACTGAGTTCGTTTCTTTCAAAGATGCATCTACAATGTCAACAATTTTCACGAAAAATTTTTCAATTTTCTAATATTTTCCAATCTTCATGATCCACCATGATCTTGAAGATTGATGGATTTTTTACAACGATTACATAAAATTTGTTGACGACGTTATACAACTTTTTTTTCCACAAATCTATGAGCATTTTAATTTTTTGCAATGAATATAATTACTTTTATAATGAATATATTTATGCAAAACATCTAATTGAATTTTAAATGAATCTTATTGAATTTTATTTATTTATTTAAATTGGATCAATCAATCTAGTCAATTAAATTTTAAATGAACGAGAATCACTAGCCACGATTTTAGGATGATATATAGACATCGTGCAATTCTCTCTGCAATTTTCTTCGATCCTCCTCATCCAAGTTTTACGCAAGTTTACTTTACTTCGGTTACGTTAGACCACTGACGAAAGCTAGCGATGTGAAACGAACATTTACTCAACAATGTCAATTAGCTTTGCAATATGCTGTCATCATCACTGATTGTTGCTCTTTGAACTCTCCTCGCAATACAGGAGAAATTGAGCCTTCGTTTCACTATAAACAAACGATGACAACGATCGTATCATGCAATGTTTATACAATACATCAATCTTCTCATTTTTTGCGAATTCCGAATTTCTGTAAAATTTCAAATTGAAATTCAAAACTGGAACGAAAATAATTTAAGATTAATAGAATATGTAGATAAAAAGAATATGTAGTGTATAATATAACAACGATGCTTTAAGAAACTTATTTCTTGGAAGAGTGATTAATTCAAATCTCATAATTAAAAAACAATTTCAAATCTGTTTTTTTCGTTCTGCAATTGAGTTTATTTTTCTCGGATCAAGGATCATATTAACTTGTAAATATTAGCAGAGCTGTTTCAGTTCTCGGTTTCTTAAACAAAAATTCCGATTCTTGGAAGATTCAAAGCCACGTTCACTTTTTCAAATGGAAATATTGACTGTTATTCCTTTTATTACAAGAATTTAAGATGGGATTATCCGTTTTATTTATTTAGGGATTATCCTCTCCTTAGATCCAAAATTTACAAAAGAATCAAGCTTGACAATTCGACAGTGTATCGTAGAATTTCTAATATAGCTAGCGAAGTCTTTGATCTTGATCTTTTTAATGATTCTCCATCTCAGATTAGAATAAAATGCGCGAAGCAATGCGTCTTCTTTCGCAAATATGGCGTAACATTGTTCTTTACATTTTATTTACATTTGTTGTATTTATTATTTGTTTTGTACTATCGTTATCGTTTCTTTTTTTTTTTCATTTCTTAATGGACGTCTTAATATACTCCTTTTTCTTTTTTTAATAAACTTCTCCCGTTAAATAAATAATTTGTTTATTTATTTATTTAACGGCAAAAGAAAAAAAAAGTACATGAAAAAAAACAATGACAAAAGCACAAGATTCAATTGTTTATTTATTTAACAATTGAATCTTGCGCTTCTCTTCCTACAGGATATGATAAACCTGGTGATTCAGAAGTTGCTGAAGTACGGTTTTCTCCTGTTATCCTGTATTTTGACGCCAATTTTAAGGCTGCAGCGCTTCAAGAAGCAAAAAAGAATACCGACGATTAAGAATCACCTGTTGCTGATTTCGGCGACGAAAATCGCGCGTGCAATTCGTAGGAAACAAGTGAGACCGCGATAACGTAGTTACTAGAGAGGAAATACGAATTAATAAATAATCAACGATATCCTGTTTTTTAATAGATCAGCAGCGAGGAAGTGGTGAGAGCTTACGTGGAAAGATGTATAGCCGTGAATCCTGTGTTAAATGCCATCGTCGATCAGCGCTACGATACAGCCATTGAAGAGGCGCGAAAGGTCGACGAATTCCTTGCTAGCACGCCAACAACCGAGGAAGAGCTTGCCCGTGAAAAGCCTCTTCTTGGCGTACCCATAACTGTGAAAGAAAGCTTTGCTGTTAAAGGTTCGTTCAATCGTGCTCCTACTTTTTCGACGGATCATATGCTGGAGCAAAATGGTGATCAATGAGAAGAAAATTCATTGAATACATATTCCATGAGTTACTCATTGTCCACAGTATATTTAAACACGAATAATCTTGGTTGTTAGGTTCCTAAAACATATAAAACAGAATTAAGAAAGCTCCAAAACTATATTACCTTAACTAAGAGAAGCAATAATATAAATATAAAACAATATAAAACAATAATTACACATTAGCAAGTGAAAGAAATATCTTCACTTCCGGTAGGTATTGGTTCACGGCTACAGATTAATTCACAAGTCAGGATATCTCTAGGCGATTTAACAGCTCGTTCCACGACACTATTATACGCTCTTAATAGAACGGGAAAGATCTTCGTTCTTTAGACTTTTCAAAATGTCTCACAGAATTAAACCTCCGGGGAACAGAACTGAAAAACTACAGTATTCTTACTGTAACAAGATCTCTCTTGTCGAGTATAATAATATAAAAATATTGAAAAAAGAAACACTTCTCGGATCCTAGACCGAGGATCAGTTATTACTCTAATTTTCAAACTGCTTTGTCAGAATTATACAATTCTCGTGCCATGTTGTAGAAATATCGCGTTATCCGGGTATTTTAGTTATACCTGTATTTTAGAACTATCCAGTATCAAAAAATAAGACGTAATTTTAATAATGACAGAAATATCAAAGTACCAACCGAGCCAAAAATGATGCTTGGTTGGTGATTCAACTGAACGATACCTTCTCAAATGGCGTCAACGACCTCTTCATTCTATATTCTTTGTCTCTGTTCCTTATCCTTTATT
Organism: Frieseomelitta varia; assembly: GCF_011392965.1. Classification (NCBI taxonomy): domain Eukaryota; kingdom Metazoa; phylum Arthropoda; class Insecta; order Hymenoptera; family Apidae; genus Frieseomelitta; species Frieseomelitta varia. The sequence goes on along the minus strand of NW_025109161.1, from coordinate 251,255 downwards.
CTTTCTCCACTTATTCTTAGGTGACGGCATAGCGTGAACAAACATTTTGACGTAACGATGTTGAACCTATTCGAGGGAACGTCGATGAGAAACCGGTTCCGAAAATACGTATATCAATTCATTCGTATTTTGAACGCAATGTGTACAACTCGTGTACCCACATGAGACGTAACTTCTATAGTTTAGCTGTCTATTCGAGTTTCTTTCTCCTCTTCCCTCTTTGTTCAAAGCAGTGGTTGTCACGAGTTGTCTAATTTTCATTCGAAAAGAAACCCGTTTGTGTCGTCTATAGTCCAACCTGTTTCGATTCACTTGTAATTCTCTTAATTCAGGCTTGAACAAGCTCAATCAGATTTAATTTCTCGGCAGAATTAGAAAGTTTAATAAAGATAAATCGACATTTAAGTCGGTTTTAGTCTTTACAATATTAATCACTTTTGTCAGAAATGATGGCGTGACGACAAAAAACTGTTTGCTTCATAATCCTTCGTTTTAAATTATGCATTTCCTCATCTATCAAGATAAAATCTTTTTACATCATAAATAATTCGATAAATAGTTCATTAGAGGCAAAGTTAAATTCTCTCTTTCTAAATTGATTCTCAATCAGGGATGTCTCATTCGGCTGGCGTGAAGAAGAATAGTTCACACAGAGCCACGCGGGACGCAGAGGTTGTTAGCTTGGTGCGCAAAGCTGGCGCTATTGTCACTGTTGTCAGTAATACCCCTGAATTATGTCTGCACTTCGACAGTATCAACCACGTTACTGGTACTACTTGGAATCCTTATGACACCAACAAAACATGCGGCGGCTCTAGCGGTGGCGAGGTTTGTATTTTTTTTTTTAACTTAATTATAATTTTTTTAACTTAATTATAATTATATATATTTAATTCAATTATAAATGCTTATTATAAAATTAGTATAAATTTTTATTATAATGCAATTGATGTACATACATACATGTTCTCTAAGGAAAGTTGCAAGATCAATCTTATAATTTCATGTAAAATTTTCGATTGCCCTCTTCAAAATTAAACATAATTCTTCTTTTATCTTGTTATAAAATTAATGCATCAAATGTATATACAGTGTAAGCAATGTTGCAGATCAATCTCATGTGGTTTCGACTATCCTCTTCAAAATTAAACATAATTCTTTCTCTATTTTTTGATTAAAAATAATGAAATCCTTTCTTTCTCCCTTTCTATCTCTATTTGTAGAAAACACAAAAGATACAAAGGCTTTGTATCTTTTAGTTTCGTTCCCTCCTTATTCTTATTTCTATACTTGGTTTATTCTTTCCATTTATTCTCAAGTAATCTAGCAAGTTAGAATCATGATCTTTTATTTTATATGATAATCTTTTTGTTCGTGTTTTTATTCTTTCCCTTTCTCTTCTTTTTTTTTAAATTTCGTTCTAGGGAGCATTAATAAGCAGTGCCGCCTCTGTCGTGGGCGTCGCGTCGGATACTGCAGGTTCGGCAAGATTCCCAGCCTTGTTTTGCGGTGTTTTTGGCCATAAAACCACACCCGGTAAATTCTTACATCAGCAAAAACTACAAAATTCCGATGATTATCTTTCCTCGTGAAAGAGAATATTGTAACGTTTCAACAAATTAATACTTCATACTGAAAATCAATTTTTAATGTTCTCAATATGTATGTGCTACAGATATAATCCCTGGAGGCGATCATATACCGGACTTCAAATCTTCATTGAATTTTTCAACATGCACAATGGCCAGATACGCTGAAGATCTGTCTCTGATGTTAAAGAATATGTGTCAGTCGGAGAAAGTGCGGAAAAATCTCGAGCAGAAGGTTGCAACTCTAATACACTGTTTCTTAATTCGCAATTGATATTTTTCAATCATTTCAACGACCCACGAAAATATTCGAGCACTGTATCTTAAATGAAAAGTCGTAAGATTAATATTCTCCGCTAAATCAATAAATATACAGGATATCTACTATTTCAAATATCTCTTAAATCTCTTCATTAAGTTAATAAAATCTTTTCATACCAAAGAGGGAGATATTTAAGGTGGTGAACTTAGACAAGACACTCTGTATATTGTACATATTTCAAGCAAAGAAGTTAATGAATGTGTTCTACACACATGTAATGAAAAAAACAATTTTAAATATCGTGTGATGTTTAAATCTTTATATCTCTAATAATCTCTGATTATCTTGATTGAATATTTGACAGTATTTTTATTGCCTAGGTGTCTTTGAAAGAGATCAGATATTTTTATTTAGACCATTGTTGCCCGATAACAAATTCTCTAAACGAAGATATAAAACAAGCGATCAACAAGCTAAAAATACATATCGAGGAAACATACAATCTTAAAGTGGAAAAGGTATTTTATGAAATTAAATGTGCAAGGAATTCAGAGGAAAAATGATACAAGCGATAAAAAATATACTTTAGACCATTTGATTTTAAACGAAAACATTTGATTTTAGGTACGATTACCTAGCATGCGATTTACATTTGCATTGTTTATGGTTTTGCTAGAAACAAAGTCCAGCCTTACCGAGGAAATTGATCGTATGGTAGGTTTTCATTAGACATGTTTAACATGTTCCTGGAGAACAATCCGAATTAATCAGCTTTTAATTACGGCATAGGGACTGTTCGAATGTCTCTTGGAAATGTTGAAATGCCTTATTGGCACTTCAGAAATTATGATGTCAACGTTAGCGTTCGTTATGTTGAAATTGATTTCTCATAAATTACCCGAGAGCTGTCGTCGCTATGTGTACGCCAAAAAGGATGCATTGAAGAAAGAATTCGAGGCAGGTTTGAAAAAAATTCGAGACAGACGTACAGTTTTCAATATGCCGTACGAACTTCGATTCCGATTGAGGAAGTAAATTAAAACTATTTTCATTGCAGGAGCTCCTAGATAATAACGGCGTATTGATATTCCCAACGTTCGTTTCACCAGCCCTTTATATAGGCGAATCTTCCATAAATATCTGTAATATTTTATATTTGGGCATTGCTAATGCACTAGCATTACCTTCTACTCATTGTCCAATGGGAATCAATAAAGCAGGTTTACCTGTTGGGCTTCAAGTAAGTATGTCTCGTGCAATATATAGGGTACTTTTCTACTGGTCGACTTAAAATTAAAACTATAATCAATCACACTATACATATAGTAAATTAAATAATACTCGACATATAGTAGATTTCTTCTTAATTAATGACAAAATCTAATGGACGATATTCACTTGTTCAAATTCAAACTTTAAAAGAGACGACGTTACTTTAAATTCATTGTATAATGAATTTTGATCATTATTTGTGTCGTATAGATTATGGCAAACACAAATAATGACCATCTTACGATTGCTGTGGCTGAAGAAATTGAGAGAGCCTTCGGTGGCTGGCAACCTCCACCGATGAGCCCGGTGTAAGTCTGAATCTTTACAATGTAAATAAATTGCAATATATTATATATGTAATAAAATATAATAATTGTATAATGTATAATAATATATATCATAATAATATTGTCTTAATAGATAAAGGTTTTGTAATTGTATGTTATTTATTTATAATGTTACTTTGTTTTAATTTCGAATATATAAGATACGTTTTCAATTGCCATATTTTTATATTTACCCCGAATAACAATGATTTGTACATATTATTATAGAATATCATTTTCAGGTTATTAATTTCAGCGTTCCTAATTCACTTTTTGAATATTCATTTTTGTATTTTATAAGTTTTTATTCTGTATATTTATGAATCTTTATTCTGAATATACTTTACAAGTGCAAAAAGAGAAGTGTTTATTTATGAACATGAATGATTGATACATATTGTTTATTAAGTTTTTTTCATATCTACTAAAAAACGTACATACAATTCGCGTTAAATGTGCAATAATACATTGTAAATAAGTAAAATTATTTATACATAAACAAAGAGAGTCTTTTTAACGATGCATTATATTACTCAAAGGAACCATGATACTTTTCCCATTGCAAAAGTTCTTTACTTTTTGATAAATCTTGATGCCATACATTTATTTTGTTAGACGAATCAACACGCTTTTAATCACATAAGTTTTCAACATAATTTTACATTGATCTCGAATATCGAGTAATTGGATTTATCACATTACAAGATCTGTTCCGATGCGCATATATATACATTGCACCAGACATCAGACATCTGTATATGCATTACAGGCCCGCCAATCTATAGATCTGTCACAGATCCAATTATTTTTCTATTATTAATAATTATCTATAATTTTCTATAATTTTATTATGAAAAATTTTATAATTAATGACAGTATCGTCACGTAATAAGAAAGGCACACAAATTTTAAAACACTGTGCTATGGGTTCACCTTTAAAGTAGATTGATACAAAAATGTATAATCTAATTGATAATTTATAATCTAATTAATAATCGATATTAAAATTATTCTCGCCTGTCGGAAATGGTCTCATTTCCTACGATCGCAAGGTGGAACATATGGTTTGCCGCCGTGTTTCTCCCATTCACGATTAAATTCGTGTTCGAGAACCTCGGCACCACGTTTTCTTGTTAACCCAGTCTCATCTAGGCTTAACTCGCACATTTGCATATCATCAATACCTTCGCAAAAATGAATTTTCTTCAGGAAATGTGTAATATCTTTCGAATATAATGTCTTTGAAGACAGATAACGTTAAGTGCATGCAGTGATTTCAAGTGTTATAGAAAAAATAAACAAGGAGAAATGAGATGAATTAGAAATGAACATCTAGAATTTTACCTGCCACCAACAGAATTGGTGCCTTGTCAGGATGAAGTTCCATCTGTCTGGCAACGTATTGACCATCGAAATGAGCGTACCACCATCCCCGTTTACAAGACGCATTGGAATTATCTTGTTGACCCGATGCAGTTGGTCGAACGAAGGGAATTCTGAAATATCGTTGCGACGACTCAACTATGGGCTGTTTCAGATGAGACCTCGAGGTTTTCGCAGCTGAAACGACCATCAGAATGTATTAATATGACACACCGCGTGTTCTACCTGCTTTTAGAACAAATAAAATTCTGTCTCACCGGCTTCCATAATAGACTTTGGTGCCCTTTCGTTTTCATCCATGGTTGTTCGCCTACGATTTCTTGCTTTCCACGCATGATAGACTTTTAATCTTCGATGAAACTCATGACGACAGGCCTATAAAATAAAAATTACACGATGGTCAATGTTATGTTTATTACAGTTTCTTACAATTGATATGACGATTGCAAATGACATTTACCTCTAACAATTCGATATCACAGGATGTGTTTATTGCGTCACGTAATTCTGAATACTTCCACTTGGACAAGTCATACTTTTTATTAGCCATAGCTACTTGATTGTTACGCACCTGCTCCGATCTATTATTTAAAAAAAAAATTAATTAACGTTATTTTCATCATATTTTACATTGAAAAGAAAATAAGATATTGTTGATTAAAGTTGTTTTTGAAGTTTGCACGTACATCGAGCAACATGCACTTTCTATTTCAAAACATGAAGAATAAATGGATGGCATGCTATATTACCAATTTACAAACAATAGAAATCAGATATTGTTAGTATTACAAAAAATATGTATACGTTGTAAAAATATGTATATGTATAGTAAATTAATTACAAAATATTAAATGTTAGTTGTACATGCAGTAAACCTCAACGAATATTACAATACCTTGCTAGTCGGTTGTTGTTTGATGGTACTCGTACACCGGAACCGCTATATATACATATTTAACAAAATAAGGTCTTATTCTTTTGTCCAAAAAAATTTTTCCAATGATCAGTAAGATTAATTTCGTTATGATTTGGCTGGCAACATTTCATTAAATCAATATTTATTTATTATCCCGTATAGCTCGCACTACTTTCCTCCAATTAGTATTAAAAAAAAAAAAAAAAAAAAAAAATGAAGTAACGAATTCCAAATGCTTGAACTTTGATAAGAACGAAGTCTAATACAATACCTTCGTACAGGTGGTGGAGAATCTTCAACTTGGCCATTTGATTCTTGAGCTAATCTGACTGCCAATTCGTGATCTCTTCTTTCTTGTTCCAATAATTCACGATATTTACTTTCTTCCATTGCTTCTTTCTCTAACTGAGCCTTCAGAACAAATGGGAGACATTGTTAAGCTACACTTCTGACGATAAATCATCAGGATATAACTGATAAGTGGGAAAATAATCTTATCGAAAATAAAGTATTTACCTCAAAAATTTTAGCAGTCTTTTTATCTTCTTCTTCTTGCCTTTTTTTCTGTTCCTCTTCTGCCTTCCTTCTCGTCTCGATATCGTGTTTCTTTCTTCTATTTTCTTCTTCTTCTCTCTTTTTTCGTTCTTCTTCTTCCTTTTTCTGCTTTTCGAGTTCTAGTTCTTGTTGAATCTTCCTCAATCGTGCTTGTTCCTCAGCAATCTTCTGTTGTCTAACCATATCTTGCAACGACGCCATTTGCTTGTTCATCTGATTCACCATGTTCGTATACAAAGAATCGATCTCCACCGGTTTTATTCTCTCGGTCATTTTTATTTTCTCAATTGCCGCTTCTAAGTCATTCTGCAGTCTTTTGACATCGTTGATAGATTGTTCACGATTCTTCAATTGCTTGGAGGTTTCCTTCATACCGACTAACTGCGTGCTCAGATTCTTAATTTTCATGATCCCTTTTATTCGGGGACGATGTTGCTTCTTCGTTATATACATCCTTGCTGTCTTTTGCAAGATAATTAAATGCTGCCTTCGATAAATAATCTTATTCTTCAACTTGATCACAGATAACGCGCAAAACTGCATCTTGTTCCATCGAGACCTAAGTAACCACTTCTTCACATTAGCTACCAACTTCCTCAGGTTCTCAGGATCCGACTTCATGATCTTATCGAATTCGGCAAATTTTCCAGGTTTGAAGAACACCCTCGTAATACCAAACTTAAAGTCCTTCTTATTTAATTTTAAGCTGTGAAGCAACGCTTCGCAAAAAAATCTGGGATCCAGTTTGGCCAATTCCGGCGGAAGATAAGATTTGTACATGTTGTATAATTCCTGGAACGGAACTCTGCTGGGATAACCATGTTCCATGAGTTCTAAAACAGACATCATTCCAGAGCAGCGAAGCTGTCCCAAAATGCTATTTCCGTCGAACTGATGATCTACCATCTCGTTATTGGGTTTTATGCAACGAATGAAATTCGTTCCCTGTAAGAAAAATTTAATTTATCTACTCTGTAATTAGCTTCTAACGAAAGGTACAAACGTCAACATAAATAACTTAAGCAACTCTCTTACATTGCTTTTTAGTTTGTCCATCAATTCTCCAAGTTGCGTTTTAAATTTACTGCCAACACTGATGAAAGTAAGCTTTCCTTTCTGACAAGAATTATTGGCGAATTGCGTCCTAAGAAATTTATTGTTACTTTCTTGAATTAATGCTTCCAAGGATGCGTGCAGAGCGTCGTTGTTCTTCTCGATAAATTGATTCTAAAAAAAATGTGAAAAATCGTTCGAGATTTTCAAAGACTAGAAAGTCAGAAAGTGATGTAGAAAGTATACGAAATATAGAAAGCATATAATATATGCATCGCGTCGGTCATAAAAATAACTCTTATAAAGAGTAATTGATAGAGTTTATTTTAATAGATGAAGTACCGTTTGATAACAAACACCACCAGCATAATGACGTATTACAAATCCTTCGTCGTCACGCAACTCTCTATGCGCTTTCAAACGAGAGGTACGCGGCAGAGTTATTCTGAAATGACCATTCCAAACACGATGGACTTCGCTGGTGAAATGTGCGAAACTGTGAGTTGGTAATTTTGATTCTTCGTCTAAGAGACTGAAAATTCCCATGTTTCTCGACTCGATTAAATCTGAAAATTGGATATCCAGGAAACAAATCTGCGATTTTAAACGACGAAACGACGAATCGATAATTACACTTACCGATGCAGTCTTGATTGTCCACATAAGATATTTTCGGCACATCAAGGGATTCCTTTGCATAAAGATCTTGCTCGTATTTTAAAATTCTCTCGTTAAAGAACTGCTGCAGCTTTTCATTGCAATAATTTATACAAAATTGCTCGAAACTATTGACTTTGAAGTATTCTGTAAAAAAAAACACTGATTAATAGATTGAAGGAATAGAAACAACATAACAAAACAAATGTAATACGTACCAAATCCTGCAATATCCAAAACTCCAATGTAATAACTCGAAGCTTTAAAAGGGATACTCTTATTGATACGTGCTACGATATGATCAAATAATTTACTGTAAATGGCTTTAGCCAGAGCGTCTCTGGCATTATTGGCTTCGTAAACTTTCAGTGGTATCCTTAAAGTATTAGGTCAGTTCTTAAGCTTTTCTCTCTTTCTATTTCTGATTTTTATATAAACTTACATAATAACTGTCCCCTTGATACCGCCGCGACTAGTTTGCATCACTTTCGAGATTAAAGCTTGCCTGAGTTCCTCGGGATCGACAGCCAACAACTTCGCGCTCATTGACACCGCTTTCTCGGAACTAGCGCATATCCTAGAACCACCTTTCGTATCTTCAGGATTGTCCTCGAACATGATATTTCCAAGATGGAGTACCGCAGCAACCATCGTATAAATTTCCATTCTTTCAGCCTCAGTCAAACCGAGTCGTGTCAAAGCCTTCGTGAAAAGAGAGAACAGTTATTACATGTAGATGTAAAAAAATACGATATTCATTAAAAAATTTTTATGAATGAAAAACATCGTTGCGAACCAACATGAAGAGATTAGTAAAATTAAAAAGAATTGCATAAAATGAGAAGAATGAAGGTTGATAGCTAAGAAAATTATCAAATTACCGTTGCCTTTTCCTGAGTTTAAAAAATTATCCAATCGGCAAGAGGGAGAAAAATATAAAATGAGCAATTTTTCAACAAAGAAAAAAACAGTTTATAATAAATACCCGATTATTAAAAATCTTGAAAATTTAAGGATCTAATTGTAAATACTAATTATAATATTGGTATTTACTTGATCGATGGCAGTGAATCCTTCAACGTCATCCAAAATCGGATCGTGCAAGCTACCTTTCATGCTTTGATCACGGCTCTTTTGAGCATCGTTCAACTTCTTCTCTGACTCCTCGTTGCAAAAGTATTGCGTACAACCATTCTTTAGGTACTGGAAATCGTCCGGTTTCGTAATACCAAGTTTCGCACGAAGTTCCGGAGGAGCTCCAGCACACATCATGTAGAAAACATGATAGTTCCTCTCGTCGGGGCTCTGAAGGCATACCCTCGACTTTTCCAAGAGATAATGGGAAATGTAACCGCCGACTACTTGGCATTTCGAATCGAAATGAACCTCCATGAATTTGCCAAAACGAGAACTATTGTTGTTTCGTTTAGTCTTCGCGTTACCAAAGGCTTCCAACACCGGATTTGCTAATTGTAAGAACATGCACAGTAATGTAACTGTCATCTATCGTGTTTTAATTGTAATATAGCTTCCATTTTGTAGAATGTACCGTCTAAGATCTTCTGTTCGATCGGGCCAGCCGTCGATCCCCATAGGTCACATAGATATCGAAGCAGATACTTGGTAGATTCAGTCTTGCCCGCTCCCGATTCGCCAGAAACGATGATACTTTGCGATTGCTTCAGTACTTTCATATCTCTAAACGCTTTATCAGCTGATAAAAGAAGAGAATGGAATTTTTTAATTGATCCACATTACTGAAACGTTTAATGATAAATATATACGTACCAATAGCAAAAACATGAGGCGGCGTCTCACCCAAAGACTTCCCCTTATAAGCCTTGATCGTTTCAGGAGAATAAAGATCTTTGATCTCACAGTATGGATTTAAAGCGATTAAGATGTTGGCAACATATGTCTGTAAATTATCAATAAAGACGTCATGTTATTCATGATAATGAGAAAAAAAATCAGTAGCAGATTTAATTTAAGATCCAATATATCTTTTGAAGATAGTAAGTTATTGTTCGTATAAAACGCATTTGGCCCATATTTCACAAAGCTATTTAGGAACGTGATCTCCCAATTGTTTCAAACAGTGCACCGCAATTTGCGAGCAATTACTCACATATATCCTATCCTTGAAGTAACGAGTCCGTACGTTGTTCAGTAACGTGGCCTCGTTCAGGTACATCAGAGCGCCTGGGAACACGAAAAACAGAGCAAACCAGTGAAGGTAGGATTTTGAAAAGCGAGAAAAAAAGAGAGTCACCTGCACAAGGATTTAAAGACTTCCGTTCCTGACAGGAACGCCTGCGAGTCACGTTCCCCCTTTACATGCGAATATCGTGAAACACGTTTTATTATTATCTAGATCCCATTCGATTAAGAAACCCGACACATAGTACCGATTTTCAATATCAAGAAGAAAAAAAAAAGAGAAAAAAAGATAGAATCATAAAAATAAATATTCATGACACTTCAAAGAATTCAATTTGATTGTTTGAACTAAGAAGAGGTAAAAATTTGTAGAGGTGCAATTACAATTGTCTTCAACGTCTTTGGTGTATTCCCCAGCAGGGTAAACTTCGTCCAGCGGACAGGTGCGTTGGGGATATTTCGGATCCAGCGGCACGATTAACGCATCCCCGTCAACCATGTCCATGAACTTGCCGATTATGAAACCCTCTTGAGGGTCTCGCACCCACACCTGCTGATTCTCCATATTGGTCTACACTCTGAAACTACAACAATATACGAGGTTAAATGCGTTAATTATACTTAGATCTGCAAATGATTACGAATTTTTATGCAAATTCATAATTGTATAGTAAGAAAAAAAAATAGAACTTTTATAGAAATATAAATATAAAATACTATCTATGTTAAATAATATAGATGATAATATTATTTATATAAAATATTATTAAAATATCATAAGAAATATAAAAAGTGCCTTAAACACTTTATATACTTTTTCATATAATATTATCGAGACACTTTTAATCTTATAATAATAATTTTTTAAGACAACATTATTTATATAAAATATTATTAAAATATCATACAAATATAAAAAGTACCTTAAATACTTTATATACTTTTTCATATAATATTATCGAGACACTTTTAATCTTATAATAATAATCTTTTAAGACAACGTCGATGAAAATCGAAAGAACAACAAAGTGGAAAATATTTTCAAGCTCTAATTACGACCCGTTATCACTTAAAAAGGATGAAAGTGAAATTTACAACTTCCCCTCGACAAAACAATAGATATAATCGTGCGCCTTTTAACTGTTGCTTATAGAGAACGATATATCTTCTTTTCTGCTAACATCAATCTCATGACTCGAGTTTTTAAAGGTAACGAACTAATTACACGGTGGAAGTAACAACAGGCACACTTGAACCAGTGCACATCACTCAACTCGGTTTCGCATGAGCTGTAACTACGTAGAAACTTACTATACCGAAAAAAACAAGAAAAAGAAGAAAGAACAAGGGTAGGACAAACGAAATGTTCATTTACAAATTCGCTCAACACCTTGCCACTTTCACCCGTGGAAACGGAGGCACGTTTCCGGTGAAAGGAACAATCCTCGTAGATTTCCGGTGGCGAGGTTGCAAATACAAAACGAAAACCCACACTACGCCGTGACGCAAAAGAAACGATCACGACGCGCAGTTTTTCGTCAATAATTGATAAAAAAAGAAAAAAATTCATCAAGTAGCAAATTGATTTTGATAATTGGAACAGTTGGTTGCCTGCCCCGATATTCGAGATAAGAGATAAATAGCATGGCAAGGCTTAACTTTCTATTCTTTTGTTTTTTTTGTTTTTTTTTTATTGCTCGAAACAGCTGTTTCTTAATCGCTCGATGCATCTAAATAGATCTTTCTGAAAATAAAAATTAGTATCTACAAATAGCGGTGGTACAAATTAGTATCTATTGAAAACGAGAAAGTCTGGAATTAAAAGATTGAATTAAAAATTTCATCGTGATGTGCATACATGGCACAATCGCTACGATTTAATTAAATGAATCAAACAAATCGAAGTGTAACCTGCTACGTCCTACAGTTCACAGATTAATCGCAGATAAATAAGAGGCATTGTCTTACAGTAGACAGACCAGAATTGTTTTTCACTGCGTTATTGATAGAAGAAGCATCACAAGTGCCACCGTGAAAGCCGTTCGACGAGGACTTAAGATGACCCTCGACGGAACACGAGGTGCCAAACGAAGGACGTGTGGTTCCACTGATCAGACACAAGTTTGGTAAATCACGCAGAGTGATAAATAACGACCTACCTATTTAACAACACACCGCAAAAAGAAATATGAAAGTTAGAAGATAGAAATACAGATAGAATTTTAAATTGATTAATTGGTTCAATAAATTTCTGATTATTGAGATAAACGCTCTCATTCGAAATTTCTGGACTCTTATCGAACGTTATCACGACGTAGATAAGAAATGGTAGCAAAACTGTCGTATAGGAGTGTAATGTTACCTCTTCCTTTTAACAAACGTAATCCAGAAGAGCGGCGAATTTTTTTTTCTTTTTTTTTTTTTTTTTGGTAGAAAATAATATTACTATTATTATTAATTAAGTGACAGTCACTGAATTGAACAAAGTCGTCACACACTGGTGCATCATTGTTGCACGAAGTCCATGCCACCGTGACAGAATTTTGAAAAGGCCCTTGGCGAATCAAAGCGGTGTGCTTTCAAGCGACACGCTTGCATGTTCACCTCGACGAAATTGCTGGTAAAATGACTTGCATCAGCATGAAAGAATCGCTACCATTCTCTTTTTTTTTCGCGGAAATTAAGGATATATGATTAACACATAATACCACGTTATTACGCACGGCAAAACATAGTATTTCATCATCAGAAGAGATTTTATCTATACTTTGGAGATATTTCTGGATCATCGTAATTTCAAGTATACATGATCCATGGATTATTTTACGAATAAGTTCCACGATAAGGATTCAGATACCGTACGTATAATATTTGAAGCATTTTCAAATCACGTATTACTATATTTTCTAATATATTAATAAATATATACATGTTTCTAAATATAGACGAATATAAATGCAAAAACATGTACATCTGTTCCAATTGCAAATCGCTTTCCTCACTATTTAAGTCGGCTAAATTACGTTACGCTGCTTACCGATGACCGTGAATTGTACAACGCTGTGACCACGACTAATTTATTAATGCTCTGAATAAGCAGCTCAAAGCGATTTCACGGGAAGTTTTTCTTTTCCTTTGCTTCCAGTTACATCTTTTCATTGGCTAGTTATATCGTATTATACCTTCCTTCTTTCATCGTTCGTTGAAAAATCACATCTTCGTGGAACCGATGTCCGATTTAATAAACCGAGTCAGGAGACAGTTAAAAATGAACGAAAAAGGAATTCGTCGTGAATATCAACCAATCACACTAGTACGGTTGATCTAGAAAGCGCGAGAAGGCAATGGTTTCGGCTAGTTCACTCCGCCGCCGCATTCCCAGCATCCCGTTAGGAGTATAGTAACGGTAAAAGTAACCGGTAGATCCTTGGCATCGATCCTTGAAACACGGGTCATCACGCTGCACATCACGCTAATCTACAGATAGTCGTCCTAAGACGTTCCTCGCTGTAGAATGACTTACGACAGCCTAAGTTGATATATTACGCAATTACCGATAAACACATTGATAATTCTAAGCGAGCCTACATATATAGAGCCAACCAGCTCTGCCACGATAAAAATAATTAACCGTTACCGTGCAACGGCAAGCTTACTTTTCGCAGCGCGACGTGGTGGAGCAGAGAGAATTTCCGTATTGGTAAAGCAGGAACGATTGAATCATTCGGTTCGTTCACCTTGTTCCCTGCAGAAGAGCAGCGGGCTCGTTCGGATCGTTCAATCGTCGTGTCACTTTGCCCGCTACGAAAACCACGACAACAACGTCTCGATGAAACAAAGTGAATGAATCAGAAGGGGAAACAGGAAACGACAGGTGGAGCCGAGGGTCAGGAATAGGGAGACACGCGTGAGTGGTCACGTGGTTACCAACGAAATTTTGTGTCACAGAACCGACGAACCGCCGATAAAATAGGGAGACTGAGAGAAATTAACTCGAACGATTCTATCACGAATGTTCAAAAGCTTAACCTCCTGCGCTGGAATGACGTGCCACGCACGTAGAGAATATTTGGTCGAAGATTGCAATATTTTCTCAGTTTTAAGTATATTGAAATACAACCCAGGCAAAACAAATAATAACTTTATTACTTCTCAGCAATTTCTATCCAGTGATATGTATACCGATAAATTCAAAAAGAAGACGATTATTGTACACAGTTTGGTCAGACGTTATGGTCCGTGAACCAGTTACTAGCGCAAGAGGTTATAAGCGAGTCGAACAATCAGACCTCTGCTATTTGACTCGTCGTTGAATCGAGGAAGGCGACATTGGAATACGAGATCAGGTAAAAGCATGTAACACGTACGCGAATCATCGAACCATTCTTTTTTCCTCGCATATCGACGACGGCTTGGCTCGGGGCTACGTCTAAACTCAAGAGTCTAGACACTCTTTCCGTGGCGCGTTGTTGAGTTTCGTCACCGCGCGCGAGAAAGTAAGAGCCGGCCTATCTGTTGTCACGGTCAACGAACTCAGGACAGCTACTTCACCTTCTGTGAATAATATACTCATTACGCATTACGTCCACGCGTTGCGTAGCTACTGTGTAATTAGACGTTACGCTTACGCCGGTTTTGTAATTCATTCGACGCGATTAGAGAGCCGAGGAGGATCGCGAGCACGATGCAGCCGACGAACTTGATACAACACAACAGCGTGCGACGTAAGGATTCACAGTCAGACGTGTTGCGTTATAATATGGAAAGTTTAAGCGTTAGAGATCGTTGTCACGATCGTGAGAGATTAATGGTTAACCTTTTGTTCCATTCTAGGAAATTAAAAGCATCGGTTTAGGTTAATTAAAGGTGCACGCTACAACGCGTGAGAAATACGCAGGATTAGAAGAAAGAACAAAGGGAAAAGGGTGGACAACGGAGTTACAATGGAGATTACATTAGAATGGAGCGTTGGCACCTCGGACCATAAAGCGCGGTCAACGACCTGTCTTTCTGAACAAGGATATGATCAGAGAAACGAAATCTCGATACACACTTGAAATTCAACGCAATTCTTCCATACATTCCATACATTATTTTTCGTGCTAACTTTTTAGACTGAATCTAAAAAAAAAAAGAAATAGCACAACGAATGGAAAAGGAACTTTTTATCTAGATTTTAAAAATGTAAATGTTTTGATATAAAACACAGAATTGTGAACGTATCGAGGGCATAGTAACGAGTGCATGGTCCGTTACTAAACCGTACTCGCACGTACGGTAGTATCTCATCATTTCGCAGGTCGTTTAATATTAATTGGAACAACCTTCACGCGATCACCATCAACCGCTTTCAACGATTAGATCGAATCCGTGATTTCGAGAGCATGTACACTACCTAACTGCGCTATTTAATCTCTCGCTCGTTCTCTCTTCTTTCCATCATTTCGTTATCTTTCATATCACCTTGATAATTTATAAAGAAAGATGTTCGCTGTTGATCGAAGAATTAACAACTGATCTTTTACAAAGAATCCTACCGATCACGTTGCAAAAAATTACAATCGGCTAGGAAGTTCATAATTGAAAAGCGTTCTAGAGAGCAAGTTGAAAAAGATACATTAATTAATGTCAAATATCGAGAAAATCGATTATTAAGAGTAATGCGAACAAAATTCGAAGGTAGAATCGTTTTCAGAAGAACCGGTTTAAAGCCTCATCAGGTATCTTCAATGCTCGTAACCTCGCAAATTATATGAATTTTAAAATATTTTTAATCATTTAGTATTCTAAACTGTGCAAATGTGTAAACTTAAAGGACATGCAAAAATATTCTTTCCATTTTGTTAAACTAACCAACGAACCTGCTTAAAAAAAAAAAAATCGTAATCACAAAAATACATGTAAAAGTCCTTGTAGATAACATTTGTCGGCTAATTATTTGCGTTTTAAAAAGAACTCGTGCGTCGTCTTTTTACATTGTCGAGATAATTAGACTAGCAACCGAGACCGTGTTACGTAATCGCGGAAAAAGGATCGTTCGTTCCCATATAGGCGAGCCGATATCGTGAGACGAGAATCGTGTTGCCAGTGAGTCATAAACTCATGCAAACATACCGTAATGGCAATAGCGAGAACCTCGGATAGAATCGTTAGCCGCGTTCCTGTGTCACCGTTAACGATATATCAGCATGCACAATAGTATTTCATAATTAATTCGTTGCTTGACTGAGATTTATTTCATTAACACCTTGGCCTAACCTGGCTATCTGATCTGATGATATTTTTATCCGACGCGATCCGCCTTAAATCAATTAGTTAGAACGATTATCTGGACAAATACCGAATAACGCTTAAGCTTAAAAACCAAAGATGGCACTGCGTGTTTCACACGTGGTTCTATCAGCTTCTATAACGTTTCAACAATTGTAGATATTATTTACTATAGTATATTCTGCAAGAATGTTACAATTATTAAATGTTACAATAATTAAATAAAGTGTAAGACGTAAGTAGATTCATGCAAATGCTAATTTCTAAAAAAAAAAAAGGAAAATCTATTGTAAGTTATTTGTTTTCTTTTTTTTTTTTATAATAAATGATTCACAGAGGAACTTCAACGTGAATAATGACTCAATGAACAAAATTCAAACGGCGAAAGGAATTGTGGTCGAAAGATAATAAAAGGCATACGTTGTTCCAATGCAGACGAATTCTCAATGGTCAGCGACGCGTGATCAAACAAAGCGGAATTTCGCAGCCATAATAGGGGGAAGAGCAGACGCAGCTGGAAAAGGACACATTGTTTCTAAATAAGTGCTTTGTTATATATATCACGCATCCTTGACAGTAGGCGAACCCGAACGAGCTTTCATCACGCACTAGGAGACCGAGGCATTTTCTATTCTTTTTTTCACGACTATCTGATACACTTACGAAGAACGAAGCCACACACGATTCACATGCTAATTCACCTGCACTGAATCGTCTGCTTTCGCGCACCTGTGCACTTTCGTTCCATTCTCCTAATCCTCTTGCAGCTCGTAAATGAAAAATAACGCGCATTTTTAATAATGCACCACGACGTCATAGTGGACTCTCATAGCTTCTACAGCAAAAAATGAGGATCACTATTCATTAATTAATTAATCGAGGATTGTCAGCGTGAAATTAATATCTTGACTAGCAGAAAAAAAATTACAATTAAAAATTGGTTTGACGTAATTAACACTTGCGGTTAAAAATATGTG
This sequence comes from Frieseomelitta varia, assembly GCF_011392965.1. Classification (NCBI taxonomy): domain Eukaryota; kingdom Metazoa; phylum Arthropoda; class Insecta; order Hymenoptera; family Apidae; genus Frieseomelitta; species Frieseomelitta varia. The sequence continues at coordinate 233,835 of NW_025109161.1, read as the reverse complement.
GTACGATTAAAAAGATTCTTCCTCACCAGAGATATAATACACGAACGAGATCGAATTTTGATGGCAACGGTTGTGGATTAAATCAACTCTCATCGGGGAGAAATGAAGCGTTGAAGACTCTCTTATCTCACGTACAATTTTGTAAGGGCTAATGTAAAAGATTTCCATGTGTATGTATATTGTAACCTAACTACCACGAGGAACATTTGAACGCCAGGAAAAATTATTGAAAAAATACGTACAAGATACGTAGATATGTAAAATTCGTAGAAGTATTTGTATCAGTACTTTGTGTTTAAATACTTTATCATTATTTATTACCAACTATTTTTGCAGAACAGTCAATAAACATAATCTTAATGACTCAAGGTTACTTAGCGTTAGAAAACGTAGTAAGTATTAATAATTTACAATACATTCGTTTTTGATAAATGTAGAATTAAATTAATAAAAAAAAAAAATCATAATTAATAGCAAATTATTATATTACGAAACATCATTGGATTTCTATTTTTGGTTAACTTTCTGTTTGATGCTTCACACACTATTAGCGTACAAGCATATGTAGACTGCGTGAACACAAAGTTCTTCAACCAAGTTTAAAAATCACATGGAAAGAAATTAATCTTTTTCATCTAACTTTTCAAACACCATTGAACCTCGTATCACCTTCTCAAACTGCATAATAGTTTGATACAATCACCGGTGATGTACATGGTGGCGATGCCTCGCGAACTAATCGAGGTCAGAACGTGGTCAGTTAAATCAGGGAGGATTTATATCAAGGTTACACAATAATTCACTAATTGATAATATTAATAAACTGACGAATTGTAAGTTGAAAACAATAATATTTTTTTCTAGTCATACTTTATTTTTTGAGAACTTTTAATTATTTAAACGGAATGCCTTTTTTTATATTACGTGAAAGCAGATAGGATAGAAGAGGAATTGAACGACGTATCATTCAATGACTTTCATACTTACGCAAGATCAAGAACAACAGAAGAAATAGTTTAGATATTGCGTTATTGATGTATGTACTTACCGGTGTTTTACATTGAGAATAATAGTACACGTTCAATATGATTAGTCAGAATACATTCTTATGCTCTATGTAATACATTTTTGGTGGTTTTCTGCTACTAATACTTGCGATGTACAGGCATTTTTTATTTTTTGTTTCAAATCGTTTATACTAAAAGGAGATGTATAGTAAACGATTTGCATAGTAACGGCAATTAATATCGAGCCGAAAAAACTCTTCGCACTCGAAACTAACTGAGATTTAGTCTAGTTAAATTCTGAGAATTGTCTGTATTTGAGGGATGTAAAAAATTTCTAATGTGACATGCTGAGCCCGGAATACCTTCATGTCATAAATAATAATACCGTTGATCTTATTGGATAGTTTTGTATTTTTATATGTATCTAACAGTTGGTAACAATACAAACCTAATTACCAAACATAAAACCACCAAAAGTATAAAAAAGTATTCATATTGGACATGGACTGAACATAAAACAGTACATCAATACGAAATATTCAAACTATTTCTTTCACTTCTGACCTTGTATAGGTGCGAAGGCCTTCGAATGGTGCATTGTTGAATATATGAAAAAAATATAGCATTTAAAAAATTGAAAGTCACCTCAGAAATTTTAAGTTCTCAAAAACTATATGACTAAAATTCTATATACCATACTGCGTATAAAAAAAAACAGCAAAACTTTGTCCTCTTTCATTTTTCCATAGCATCTACCGCTTATGACAAAAAATGCTGGACAGTAAATCCATGAACACCTGTATAAATGAATAACAGGGATAGCGACAGCTGCTTCGCAAAGCAAAATTCTAACTCATTGAAACTGCATTAAAATATATTACACGTCAAAAAGCGATTCAAAAAGTTAGAAAATAGAGAATAAATGAAAAGTTTTACTTGATCTATGGTGAGTGCGTAAAACCATAAAGAAGTCAATATGAAAAAGTATACAAATGTTTCGCAATATTAATTTCTATATCTTTATTCTTGTTCAAATTATATTTAACAAATATATTACAGATTAACACCAAAAAATAACGATAAAAAAGAAAAATGTCTAACTTAAATAAAAGGTTGTCATATTACGAAATTAATTAACGTGTTTGAAGTTCGAATAAAGAAAAGGATGCGTGTATTTGAAGCAAGTTACTTACCCCAAGGACAGGACAATTACTACGATGCAAACGGAGCGACGTCCGACGTGCGACTGGCGCTTTGATGCGTCAGTTCTATTGAATCGGGAATTTTCGTGCGTTTTCGGACGTGCCACGCGGCAAATGGCAATCACCTGGCAAATCCTGCCACAAGAATTTAACCGTAACGACTATTCCCGTAACAACAGGTGGTAATAAATTTAAATATGAACCGCCGTAAATACACTTTTCATAAATTTCGTATACTTTCTGACAAGAGGTAACAAAAAATCACTGAATTCTCAGTCAATCACTTATTTACTTTTATTAGAGATGAGGTATATGAATAGATCAAGCATCTTATGGGATTTCATGTCCTATGCTCTGAAATACCGACATACTAAAAAATCGGTGGCATTTTAGCGCACTTTGTGCTTAAACAACGGAATTAACTACATCAAGTAAAATGTACCAGAAATATGATTTTTAAAATCCATTATAGTGTTGTCAAATTTTCAATATTGAAATGTGAAGCTAGTAACTAACTGAAAGAATTCTAGTATACATCAGAATTATATAGAAGAGTTCTAGCCACATTTTACGGTATTACGATGGTTTCATGTAAGTTAATATTAAATTAAAATTCTAAAGTTATTAATAAAATAACCCATTCTCTTTCTTTGAACAAAAATTTACTAATTTAAAGCATGAATTTATGAATAAATACTTCTAGTGTACGTTTACCCCGTCTGTTTTGTGCGCCCTTGCTCGCGCCATGCGCCAACGCCTGTTTTATGCGACCGCGCCCGCGCCTTTCGCCTGCGCTTGCGCCTGTGTTGTGCGCTCGAGCTTACGCCTGCGCCCGAGTTGTGCGTTCGCGCCCGCGCCCAAAGGTACGGGCATAGACGAGATATATGAACAGACCTAGCACCTTACGGGTTTTCGTGGTCGGGGATCTGAAATACCGACATAATAAAAACTCACTGGTTTTTTAGCTCACTCTACGTTTAAGAACGGTAAATTGAGGAATTATATCAAGTTGCAGACGAGATATATGAATAGACCACGTATACAATGTATTTTTTCGGCCCACGATTAGGGGGCTCTTACCATTTTCGTGTCACATCCTGTTGTACCGATTCAGGCAAGTTTTGCACTGCAGTCGCACCGAATAGCGCTGCGGTGCAAAACTTGTCTAAATCGATATGGTAGAATGTGACACGAAAATGGTAAACACAGAAATGCATTGGATGTAACGTCTATTCTGTACCGTGCCTATGTCTATTCCTTCCGAACCTGTTGCATTGAAAGTAACATTCTGTGACAAAGATAGATAACAGACAAGGCAGTATTGTGCAACAAAGACAGCAATAGATTTTTAATTCCATCGTTTCACCGTTACGCGGCGCTAATATTTGAATGTCCGTGAGTTGGTCAAATTTTCATTTGCAAGAAAAACTAATTAAGAGGCTTAATTTATGAACTTTTATAACTGCATATTCAAAATTAGGCCCTCAGCATTCTTCATGTAATCATTTAGAATTTACTATTAAATTATTTTAAGGATTTACTATTAATTTAATCTTACTGTCTAAACTGAAACACTCGTTCGAATAATATTTAATTTCTCCTAAACTACAGTCAAAGTTGAAAAATTTAGAGTTTTGTTTCCTGTTTAGAAAGCGCTCTCGGCTAATGTCAATCTCTCGTTATAAGGTCTGTGAAATAGGGGAAAGAGAGTGGAATCACTTTCATCCTTGACATTTAACGATTTACCAATCGTTCCTCAATTTTTCACTTAACAATAACGTCGTTGTTCGCGAGAGAGGAAACACTCGCACATATCTTTTTTCAGTTTCTTCTTTCACCTTCATGATAATAATTTTGTTAGAAAACATTGAAAAACGCTATATTGCAATCACTGTATTAAAATTTCAATCCTCTTATCTACATGCATATGTATGCGTATCCTGTAGCTATTCTACTCAAATTTATACAATTTGCAACCAAATCTGTGTAGTTGCAACGTCAAGTGAAAAATTAAAGAGAAAACTTACCCGTTTGTTCAGTTTTCGCGATAATAATAACAATTTCATGAGATGAAAAATTTAGAGATTTTTTCCTTGCCTTTGAAGTATATAAGGTCGTGCGATTGTTCTTTGGCTTTCTCTGTCCTCTTTTCAAATGTAATGTAATTTCTATCAAGTTTCATTGGAAGACCGAGTTTCCATTCACTTCCTGGTGCAATGACCTATAGCAGGAAAATTCCTCGTTCGTGGAACGATGCTGAACATTTATCAACGCCGCATCCATGGAGGGTCGTTCCATCGCGTGGGTAAAGGACAATTTGAATAAATGAATTCTCCCCTATTACCGATAATCACCAAAAGATCTTCTAATTGTGCATAATACACTGGTAATTCCCTCGTTACATGATCAGTCAAATTCAACGTGGAAATTCATTTTGTAATTCCACGAATGACGAAGCTTATTATATCTTTACATGCTTCTTCATCTGTTGAATTACAATACCGCGTCATCGAAGTTATGAAAAAAAAAACATAAGAGAGAAATTATCATAGCAATCCGTCCCAAACGTATTGTTAAATTATATTCCAGCGAACATTCTCTTACAGTTATTACCTATCTTATCGCTTTTTTCTTCATTTTCTTGTTTCTTGCTTTGTTTCTTGTCGTTCGATGACACATTGCAGACATTAATATTATTCTCCATAACAAAATTTCCTTCGGAATTACATTGCGCAATGTTCTTTTTTGGTTTCTCCGTTCCCTCTTTTATTTTTGACAGTGAAAACGCGAGATTCGTGAATAATTTGCTGCATTTCTGTAAAAGAGACGTAAAGGAGGATGCTAAAAAAAAAGTGCGTTCTAAGAAAGATAAAAATGGAGATTCCTAAAGACGATGATAATTAAGGCCGTTATCAAGCGCCACACAGATATTTGTCCTTTTTTTTTTTATTCTCTTCTTCTTTCCTTTTTTTCTTTTATAGAGAGTAATATCGCGTTTCCTGCGTGTCAGCGATCCATGCTTGTCCCAGCATAGCAGAATTGCAGGTCACGCGCAGCTATGCGTGCGAAAAAGATAATCGGAGTCAACTGCAAAGAGCAGCGGCGCGACGAATCTCTGGATCTGAATCGCTAAGGAAATTCCTCTTCTAGACATCTTTATGAGCACGCGATAGTGTTCCACAATTCCAAATAGGCTGCTTCATTCTCTCCGGGTATACACGGGCATTTTTCTGAGCAATCTGCATCATTGATCAAATTAGAGTACGTAGCATTCGTTATCATATCAATTTTGTACATACTTTGAGTTGTACTTACATTCTATTCCATTTTATCCAGTCAAAAATGTCTTTTATTTGCTGGTTGATACGTACTCCGTGAAAAGTCCGTAATAACCGTGCTATTTGCATTTGTAGCAACATGCAAGTGAATTAGAATATAAATAGGGTGTGATTCAGCGTAAAAGATTCAGCGTTTTAATCTCCGATGTTTTGATGATGCTAGCGATGATGATGAGCACTCCAATTGATGAACATCTTCTAATACTTAGTATTTTCCAATTAGTCATAACATGACTAGGGGAAAAAAATACGAACGTAGAAAAAACTTGACTTTTCCACTTGTATCGACGTCTTATTTATTATAAGCTTATTATAAGCCTCTTGGCCATATTATCTCCTTCCTCTTATTTTGCACAAGCTCTCACACAGTTCTTTGCAAGCACTCAAGCAAAGATCTCTTTTCACAATTCAAACCGTGAACAAGATACGAAGCGAATCGATTATTTCGGCTGCATGCACATTCTCGTCAAACCGGATCGTTTTTTCGCGAATAGGTATGATGTAATGATCGATCGAAGAAGGAAAAGGATAGTTTGAAAATGATAAAAGACAAGCTGTAACAACTCATTGGTATTCACCTTGGAAGATTGTGTAATTAAAAAGATAAAAAAAGATACGCAAAACAAAAGGGAAACGAGAAAACAGATGACGCAGAAGAAGTATTAATTATGGCGCGAAACAATTCATTGATACGGATGGATGTAACTTGTAATAACGCTGTATAATTATTCGTAACATTTAACTAGGAGTTATATAAAAAATTGTTGACATTTTTTATATAACTACGTCGATTTGTCTATCTATGTAACAACACGTAACGGATAATGTAATCGGTCAACCACTTCAAGTATGTAAATTGACATTAAGGAGTTTCTAATTCCTTCCTTAATTCGAAGGTCGTGCAATATCTAAATTAGGATGGTCGTAGAAAAAACAAATTTTTAAAAATATAATTCAACGTATCTGGTAGGTTGGCAAGATGATCAGAATACAAGGATGTAAACCGATATCACAAATGAACGACTTAACTGGATTGGGGAAAACAATCTTGATAAAATAATTATTATCGTTTTACGAATAACGTTTAATCGCCTTAGATCTGTCGAATATAGAACACTATCTCATTTTCCTCGAACGGATTACTTTCGTTACTCCAATTTTTCGTCGTATACGATCGTCATCTGTCTTTTATGAATGATCATCGAGAAAAAAAGGATCTTCGCATGAAAATACTTTCACATAATTCATACCATGTATATAAGGGTGTATATAAGGGTGGTATAAAATAATCCACCACCGACTTTCATCAGCGACCTAACAACATTTCCTCCCTCTCCACCAGTTTCATTTTATCACGGTCGTTAAGTAGATGCATGAACGTACAACAGGCTATTTATGAATATTATGAATGCAACGCATCCCCACACGTGACCGTGATGAATCGACGACCGAACCCGTAGCCCAGGAATCCCCCCAGATCAAGGAGGGACGTCGCATGCACACACGCTAGGGAATCCCGATAGACAGGTATGAAAGTTTCCTCTGCCCCGTCTCTCTGCTTACTCTCTTCCCTGCAATGCTTGCTATTCTTCATTCACTCATCCGACTCAGTGTGCTGCGGTTCGCCGCAACTCTTACAAGTGCCATTTACGACGTCCTCCGGTGGTATTTGAAGTTTCGTTTCCCGTTTACCCGCGAGACACTGTGCTTGTTTAACTACCCGGGATAATATACATATGTACGATAAACACTAGTAAGTTTATATTTATATTATTGTATATCGTAAGGTCCGCTACGAGATACCTTCTAGTGGAGAAATGGGCTTTGTTCCTCTCTGGGATAATTCATTGCTTCCCGATGAAGTTGATGATCCCTCATCTTTCGCTGATCTCGTTCGTGCAAGACAACTTTTATCTCATTTAGAATTGATTCTCAATTCGTTGTCAGTGTAGCTTGTACTCCAACGTCGGTTGTACCCTCCTGTAAAATGTTTGAATTAACAACAGTTCATTTATAATGACGACGAAAGAGATAACAAAATTCTAGTCTAGTGATATGTGAGTACAGAATTTAAAAATTTGTTTCTTCGCCCATATCAACAATTCAATAATCGCCTTTTCTTTCAACTATAATGTCCGTTTTACCACTTTCATTTTCAATAACCCTCTGTGCCCAATTTTATGCGAACAGCGGGTCTCAGATCATTGATCACTAAAAAATTGCCCGTTTGATCAGTCATCTTAATTACTGCGAATTGTATTGTAAGAGATGATGAAACGGTTCAACAAAGCTCAATAACAAAGTAGCGCAATTTTAATTGAGACGCTTGAGACTGATGGTGCGACAAATCTTGTCTAGTTCACTCCAAGAGAGACACAAATAGATCAATACAACTCATGCACTAAGTACTAATAATGTCATAGGACGACGTTGCACAAATAAATTACAACGCACGATATGATTAAAACGTAAATATGATCGTAAACTACGAAACGTTCTTCTAAAACCAGTCGCGGAATAATTGAAATGCGAATCATCTAAATGGATAGTAGTAGGCGGTGTCAATGCTGATGAATCAATTTTTATCCATTCCAGCTATATTTCCTCCTTTATAGTTACAAACACTTATCGCTTCTGAAACTTGCAATGAATAATTGATGGGCTATTGTCGTACAACTGATCATCCGAACGAAGGAAAAAAAAGAAAAAAACACATCCGTGACTGAGTGGAAAAAAAATGGTGAAGTACTTAAGACGAGAAATAATATTTTGGAAATGTTTGTGGAAATACCGATCTTAAAGACGGTTGGCAATTTATCTCGAATGTGTTCGACCTCGGAACGACAATGGTGCCACGAAGAGGGATCGCTATACATATGTACAAACTATAGGGAAAAACGTTGGAGCTCGTTACAGTTCCGTCGGGTTTTTGGATCATTATGTCGGCCAAAACTGGTTTCGCGGATACGTCGTACGCTATGTCGAACGAAAATTCTTGCAATTTCAGTGGAGTCTGTTCGGTGAAATAATATATTTATCTAGATTTTGATGCTGTTGCGATGTTTATCGAATAACTCGTATTCACCGGTCAGTTTATCCAAAAAAAAAAAAATCAAGTCCTGATACATTTGTAAATGACGTTTTCCTTCTAATTTTCCTCTAATCAAATAATCAATTGATCAAATAATCAATTGATTCTTCTTCCTAAATCGAATAACAGAAACGTTTGTTTTATTTTAAACGAACAACAATGACGATGTATATGTTTATAATTGTACACGAAGCAGAAATTAGTTAAATGTATAGACAAACTAACATACATACGTACCTCAATCTACTGATGACATTGATAACATTATAACTTTTCAAACATCTAATTAATTCTTAATAAACCTTAAATACAGATTTTATCGGTTTTATCCATTCTAACGCCAGAGGATCATTTCATATCTAATAATAATAAGGTTAAAATAATAAGATTAAAATAATAATAATAAGATTAAAATAATCGTAAAAGATATTAGAATTCGCTGTACAATAATATTTATTTATATATTATTTGTATAAATAAATATTAATTATGTAAATAATTATTAATCATATAAATCTTATATTTCCTATTGTTGCAACAATTTCCTACGCAACGTAAAACTCATAAAGTAAAGTCTTTACTTTGTAAAGATTTTAGCGAGTTGGTAACAACCAATAAATAACATTGCAATTTTCCTATGTCACCAGAGAATAACGAAGCAAAGAACGTCAAACTTCGGCGAGGATCGTTGAAATACGCGAGAGGAAAAAAAAGGTTACGATCTATCGGTTACAGTGACTTCAGAGATTGTGCAGTTTACCTTGGATGAACGCAAAAGTCATTTCTTCCCTCTTTGTTTTGCCAAAGAAGCACAGCCAACGTACTTGCACTTTCACTGTACTCGTGGCACTACATACCACGTCTGTGTACCCATTCGCTCTGCCCCCAACGTTTAACGATCATTTAAATCGATTGATCCCGAGTCGAAACTATCTCGAGACAACTTTTAATTTCGAAGTTAAACGACTTCGGAATGTTTACGATGTTCCGCAAAACTGATTTCAAGCATTTACAAATAAATTCAGTATATTCTCTTATGATTCACCCTTGCAGGCGTGTTACACATATGCGTGTACGTGCGTGCAAGAAAGCATTTCCGTGAAGAAAGATGAACTTTCAGTTGACTCTTCAATGGCACACTTTTTGGATCATCAAATGACACACTATACTCGCACGGATGAACGTAATTTTTCTTAATTCAAATTTTTCAAGCAATACTTTAGAAATGTAAAACTATACTTAAAATTATACTTAAAATTGTACTTTAAAAATGTACTTAACCTCCTACGCTGCAACTGATTCGCGGACCATAACGAGTGACCGAACCGTATACAATAATTCGTCACTTTCTTTTTCTTTTGAAGTCGTCGGTATGATATCACTGAATAGAAATTATTAAGAAGTAATAAACTTATCATTTGTTTTGCCTGGGTTACAGTATTTAAATATACATAAAACTGAAAAAATGTTGCAATTTAGGACAAAAAGTTGTTGACGTGCCATGCACGTCATTCCAGCGCAAGAGGTTAAAATTGTACTTTATCTATAACTGTTGGAGTCATGAAAGACACCATAGTTATGCCATTGATCAAAACACATTCCGATCAGAACTAATTGTATTGATTCGTGCCATCTATCAACAATTATGTATCATTATCCGCAGAGGTATCAAACAAAATGTGAAAGAAGTGAAAAGTTCATCTATGAAATAATCGCGATCTAAAACGTGTCAAACCGGATGTTTATTGAAAATGTCCAGTTAAATATCTGATATAATAATTCGTTGAAAGATCGTAATCGTTATTTTCACAAGGAGGTCACGCACTCTTTTTACTTTCTAGTTTTTATTCTTTCGAGTAGGTGGACATACGTCTTCAGTTCTAATCTGATTAGGGAACCCTTCATCGCTGTAACACGTACATGTTATCGCGATCCTAGTCGCGAATTGAATGGTTAGAATACAAACTCGTATCGACATCTCTGCTGCGCTTTATCCATATATTTATCTATATATAGATAGATTATCTATGTTGATAAATGTATATATAGATAAAGCGCGGAAGGATATCGATCATATATATATGTATATAAATACCTTCTGTAAAAAAGATAATTAATAATACGTCTACTCTTATGATTATACGAAACACTTGATGAAGTGCTTTCAATTGGATAATAGCTAAGTGAACGAACAGGTGTCGCGGCGTATTAACGTAGCTACGTTCAAGCATCAATGCGAATTTTCGAACGGTGAGTCAACAAAAACTACCACCCTATAAAAATAGAAGTTGTCCCTCGTAATTCTTTATTATTATTTACTGTTATAAATGTTAAGTGAAAAATTCGGAAAATTCACTGTTCATTGAAGAAAATCGTGCGATAACGAGAGGTAACTGCAAACTACTTACGAGGTACACTTTATCTTGACACTGAAGTTCTGTTGATTTTATTTAACCAGTAATTCAATAACTGTCCTTACGAATCCAAATTTTTCATTGCGTCTATGTGCTCTGACTGGAAACAACGAATCGCAAGCAAAGTTACAGAATTTTGTTTCGCATTCTTCTTCTAAAGGACAGTTCCTCTTAGGAAAATTATATTGAGGAAAGACCCTTAATATTCTATTATTCTTAATTCTTAAGAAAATTATATTAAACAAAGGCCCCTTAACAAAAAGAGACATATATTAAGGGATTGTCTTTCTTAAATTTTTAAATAAAAAATTCATCGACATTCGAAATTCGATTTCCCAATGTCGTTACACATCGGACAAAACGTCTTATCTATAGCTCGATTAAGCCTGAAGTATTCCACATTCGATATGGCCACCCCCGATTATGAAATAATCGCGCAAACACAGAGTCCCTAACAGCAATTTCAAGTGGTGCGTAATCGTAACCCGATCCCGATCATTGATACACAATGTCTATGGACTTTCTCAAAATTTTGAGTCAACATTTTGCAACATCGGTTTTCATTTGTTGGCCGAAAACGGAAGTCACTTCTGTTGCAACAGAAGTACTTTCCTTCTTTTTTTTTTTGTTTTTGGAACTATCTTGCTTTGTATGCAAATTTCATTTGTATGCAAATTTCAACGCTTCTAAAATATATAAGTTTTACACCTTTGTTATTTAGAATCGGAAAAAGATAAGGTGCAGTAAGTTTTGTAGGCGATGTGACCTTAATTTCCTCCGGGGTAAAATATTTATAGAGTTCCGGGTTTCAGGATAATCGATGAACAAAGTTTCTGCCATGTTCGTAATCATTTGCAACTTATTTACTGTCGTTGCTGCAACGATGGATAAAAATAAGATCTTACGATGAAGTATCGTGTAAGATTTTGCTCGAGTAAGAAAAACATCAAGGCATAAATAAAAAATATTATATATATATATATATATATAATAGTAATATTATAGTTTTAATAGTCACCGTTTTTAAACTGTTTGAAATGCATTTACGGCTATTTAAGATTTCGCTGTAAATTTCATTAGCATTTTTTGTAGCTTTTTTAATCCTTTGTCAAACAAAAATAACAAAATACACCGCAACTGCACCTTTCTTCGATCTTTGGCCTTGACATTTTCACTACCTGTAAAAATAAAAAAAATGAAATGAAAACAGTAACAGTATGAATAGAGCTTCAAAATAATACCAACAATTAACGTACTTAATCGGCGCAGTTGCACGACAATTGCTGAGAGATAATAAGATCGAAACAAATCCAATTGTATATCTTTTATATATTTTCAAAGACATTCGTTTACTGAAATTTGGCTTGTAAATTAGGTGAACCGTCGGTGAAAGAAGATATGTCGTTAGAAGATGAAACTCCTACGCAAAGTACCGTCCATCCGTTCCACGAAGATCAGGACAACGATCAAGACGTATTGGTCGCGAAAGGCGTGACGATGGTTATCTTATGCACGGTGAGCATCATCATGGGCATCGTGCCGATGCAAGTGGCGAAGCAATTGAAATGGAACACTTCCGGTGTTGAAAATCCCAGGTATCCAGATATGTAACAACCATAATTTTTTATTCAACCTCGCTATTCAACCATCGATAATTTCTTCTAATTTCAATGTTATTTCAAAATATTTGACAAAAATTGAAGTGTTTTTAACTAAACTCGCCCCAAATGTGGGTCACGCTGTGTGCACATTGAAATTAAAACCTCAGACTTCGAGATTTGCACGTTGTATTATCAGTACGACGGTTATGATATATGTACATAGTTATGCGTATTATGATACCTGCGAAAAATAATTGCTGTAACATAATTTTGCCATGTTGCGATAGGTCAATGAGATTGGTAAGCTTGCTTCTGGGATTTGGCGGTGGCGTTCTTTTCTGCACGACGTTTCTTCACCTGCTGCCGGAAGTGAAGGAAGGTTTGGAGCATCTTACGGCCGAGGGGAAACTTCCGGAACTTAGTTTCTCTTTAGCCGAGACGCTCACTTGCGCTGGGTGAATAAAAAAAAAAAAATTAATTTACTCCCTTGTCGTATAAATTTCAATTGCAGAGAATAATTAAGAAAAAAAGAAAGACATTTGGTAACTGCGTTACACACGTTTTTTCTTCTCTCTTCTTTTTAGTTTCTTCATTATGTATTTAGTCGAAGAGTCGGTGCACACGCATTTACGGAAGAAGCAGACACGTAGAGAAGGTTCTAGCAAGGACGTTACCAAGAGCACCAACGAGCTAGTTGAAAATGGACAAACATTGCCAAACTGCGTCAGCGGGCACTCACACTAGTAAGGAAGATGTTATTTATCAGCTAGACGTTGTGGATCTTATGCAAATGAAACGGGATGAACCTATACATATATATATATATATATATATATGTACACGCGTGTTGTAGCAACGGCCACGGTCATTCGCATCACTTGCCTGTCATAATGGACGAGAAAGACGACTTCGTCATAAGTTCACTACGAGGGTTATTAATAGTTCTGGGTTTATCCGTGCATGAATTGTTCGAAGGACTCGCTATCGGGCTAGAAAGCTCAGCTTCATACGTCTGGTACGTTTGCTCGTTGCTAAACAGCAAAACTACTTGATTTAAGTGCATATAAAACAGAACGTAATCGCAATGTATAATAGAAGTAGTCTTGAAAGGCACAAGTTTGGAATGCATTCGCTACTAACTAAGAAACTAAAGCAATTTTTGATATAAATTCATCATTCTGGCTAAGAAATTAAAGAACTTTTTGATAGAAAAAAATTAGTTAGTTGATATAAATTCGTCAAGAGTTCAATTCCAATTCAATGCTTCAATTTCTCAGTCAGCAGCGAATGAATATCACCAGTTGTTGACGAATTGTTTTTTCAGTTGGTAGTAATCGTGAAATTAATTCATACGTAATTTGCCAAACATTGATAAAAATGTTAATGTTTGATCATGTTTCCAGGTACATGTTCGCGGCAGTGGCGGCCCACAAATTCGTGATAGCGTTCTGCATAGGTATGGAGCTAATTGCCTCCAATACCAGGCGATATCTCTCGGTGATTTATGTCTGCACATTCGCGGTTGTCTCTCCTTTAGGGATCGGCATAGGAATGTGTCTGGTTGGAGGCGAAAGCGCTGCTGCCAATGGCATATTTCCCGTGCTGCTGCAGGTACAAACGACATGTTTTTTTTTACGTTCTTTTACAACGTGATCAATTAAATATAATAAAAAAAAAAAAAGGAAAAGAAAACAATGTATAAACATTTACAGGGTTTGGCATCTGGTACTTTGCTGTACGTGGTATTTTTCGAAATCCTCCAAGAGCACAGAACTGGCCTCTATCAATATTTATCCATTCTGCTTGGATTCGCTGTGATGTTTGGATTGCAGATATTGAGTGAGTACAAAATTTGTTTTCAAATGAAACTCTGGGGGGATATCTCGCATACGAACAAGAGCTACGGGATTTAAATGCAGAGAAAGAAAAACAATCGACGTACGGTTAGGTACGTAAAGTGGAAATCACTGTTCTCTTGTCGAAGTTATCACCGCCACGACAAGAAGTGAGAAACGTTTGTGCATTAACGAGCAATAAGTTCAGCGGGTAATAAAATACGACTAATCTTTCAATTAAGGCCTCGTCCAATGATCGAAGTCCTCTCTGCAATTAACTTACGATTACAAGCGTATTTGTTGTAATAAATTAAGCGACTTTGACGCAATTTGATGAAAGCAAATAAACAAAAATTATCATCGCGCGCTTATCGATTGCCAGTGTGGAGAGTAGCCAGTTATCGGCTGGTGAAGCGCACAATTTGAACGTGATAGAACAGAATGCCGACGCGTCGAGGTCAACGTTCGAAATGCCACGATTTGAAAGGGAGAAAACGCCAGAAGAAAAGACCAACTTTCCAAATCGTGTTTGAACCGAGACTGAATCATCAATAATAATAATGGAACTAACAATTACTACACGAACAAGAACAAATCTCTTGGCTTGGCCCTAAATGCCAATCGAATTGTTCTTCAATTAATTTAGATATTATAAAAGTATCAAATTATAGCAAGATCAACTACAAGATTTCAAAAAATATATCAAATATTTCCTTATACGAATAAATATGTTTGACAGTTGGTTCAAAGCTAAATCATACTACATCGTCGTAGCGAAACAGCAGTTTTTTTTTTTTTTTTTCATCCGCGTCAATGATTCAGCTCTGTATCGAAAGGCCATTGCCTTTCACCGCGAAACTGCTTCACCCATTTACGCACTGGCATACCTAACTCACGGTCAACACGGACATTTACGTAGCAAACCTGATCTGAACCTGGTACCGATTTAACTTTCAGTAGCATAAGGTTACTGTCAGAACACATTCCAGCTGAATGATTTAACGAGGAGAAACGTAAGATTCGCGCTGCAAAGACTGTGGAGAAACAAAAATTCTTAAATCTCTAACTAAACCACTTGCGCTGGCAACCGATTGCGGATAACGAGTGACCAAAAGTCGCTCGTCGCTTTCTGTTTGAACTCTGTTTGTCTCTTCATCGTGACATCACTGGATAGAAATTACTGAGAGGTAGTCAATTTATTATCTGCTTTGCCCGTGCTATACTCTAAATATATACTTAAAACTGAGGAAATGTTGCAATTTTTGGGACAAAATGTTCTCCACGCTGAAAACGACGACAGTTCTTTCTTAACAGTTCCTCGAACTCGAACGATCCATTCAACAGAATGACCCGTAACGATCTACTTTCCAAAATCATCGAGCATCACGGTCAGCCGCGCTCGGGTTGATCGATCCATCGATCAATAAAAGAAAGAAAAAAAAAAGAAAAAAAAAGAAGAAAGCCGCACCAAGCACGCGATGCTTGCCAATCATTCATTCTACTCGGCGAATCGTCAATATGTATCCGTGAGCCCGCGCTCGCTATACATATATCAGGTCACCAAACAGTCGCGTCGGGTTCATACGTGCGCGGGGAACACATTTACATACACGTTGGCTGGCGGTGGCACGCAACCATCCAGTGTGTACTGGCAACAGCACACAAACCGTGTACAACACACGGGGCGGAAGAGTGGGAGGAAAGGAGAGAAACGAGAATCAGTAGTCGCTGGTAGGGAAGCGCGACCGATAGAAGGGGAAGGGAGCAGGAAACGGCGCGGCTACGACGTAAGACGCGAGGGGATCGGAGCCGAATGGCCAACCAGTCCTGAAGAGTGTTCAATTCACCGTCGTCGTGCCGCGCGTGGAACGGCCAGGCGTCAATTCGCTCCGAGGCTGAGAGCTCGTTTCTAACCAGTTTCTACCTCGAATCCTCCTCGCGATTCCCAGAAACAATGATCTCTCCGCGAGATTATCGGCCGGCGTTGCAGCATTAGACGCGCATCCGGGTGGGAGTTGGTATCCGAGTGCTAGATGGTCATTTCGCAATCCGCGATCCGTTTCCAAAGGAAAAGTGAAGTTAAGGTTGCGACACGAGGTGGCAACCAGCGTGTGGTTTCACCAGGTAACAATTTGGCTCACAGGTGTGTTGTTTCCCACACGCAGCAACTTGCCCGTGCGTGAACAAATCTCGAATCTCTCCGCCTACGATTACCATTTTGTTTTAAAACATCGATGTCATTTAAAGTTGTAGAAAATGTAAGCGAAAAGTACCATAAGTTTGCCGACACTCCCTGTGAAGAATGGAACCCGAAAACGAGTAGAAGACGACGTAGCGAGAGAGAGTCCTTCAAAGCTTCACGTTTCTGCTAATGTCTAAGGTAACTTTGGTCTTTTCGTTTGTACGTCGTTCGCCAATGGTTCGTGCGCGTGTTAAGTGAAAAAGTGATCGCATCGTTGGCGGATTGACCGTCTGGACAAAGAAGGGAGAGGTGCGATAAAACGCTTGGTGGAAGAATGAAAAACGAGAGATGTTAATTGAAGATTACGTGAGAGAGAAGGACGTGGTGAAGTGGTAATTAGAAGAAAAAAAGAAAAAAAGTAACCATTCACCTTAGAGAGACAAAGAAAATTAAAAGGGAAGCTTCTTTGAATTCAAGTTCACCTGCAAAGTGATTAGGAGAGAAGAAAAAACAAAAGAAGGAAATAAAGATGGAAGAAGCAACAATGTCTACCGTTTTGTTGGTAGCGAAGATAGGAGCAATGGTTGGTCTTGGCTTTGGCTCGTTGCTTCTCGGCATGTTGCCGTTGATCGTCGGACGTTACAGGATGAATCATCGTCAAAAACGACATCGTGGGATCTTCAGTAATTCCAGTACCTGTACCTCCACGTCGGTTTCCAACGCCTCCTCCTCCAGCGTTATTTCCGGATCTGCAACAAACTCGCAAGTACGTTTCGAATCGCGGTTATCGAAATTTCGACGAGAAAATTCCAAAAACGTCGAATTATTTGATCTTCGACTTCGAATAAAATTATCCGGTCCAGCTCACGACAGTTTCGAATCATTCTGCATTTGTATAACACGTGCCTATTTCATTCATTTCGTTATTGTCGTGATCGAATGTCTTGTCAGTCGAGGATTAAGTAATTCCAAGCTGCTTTTTCTTTACAATATCTGTTTCGATTGAAAACAGAATTCGTCTTCGCACAAGCTAGGTTAACAATAACATTGAGCAACAAGACTATAAGACCCGACGATAACAGTTAACCAAGCTTCTCCTCTCAATGATTTAACAAAAAAAAAAAAAAAAAAAAAAAAAGAAAAAATAGAAAGTCGTTTCATTTAAAAGCTACAAGATGACCGGCAAATGTAAGAGACAATGTAACGTGTAATCTCCAGGGCCTGCAGACGTCGTTGCTGCTGTGCTTCGGCGGCGGCGTCCTCCTATTCACCACGTTCTTACATCTAGCCCCGGAGGTCCGTGTGAACGTAGAAAGACATCAAACGAACGGCCAGCTGCCTACGCTGGGCACGCTAAATCTGTCGGAGCTGCTGTTTTGCGCCGGATTCTTTCTCGTCTACTTCGTTGAGGAGGCAGTGCACGCAGCGCTGACGGGGAAACCCGACTCGTCCGAGGCGTTGCTCTACAGGACGGTGTCCGTGCGTAGATGCAACAATCAAACAGGTGGGTCGACAGCGACGAACACCGGCTCGACCACCACCGTGTCCACCATAACCAGATCCACCTGGAAGGAAGGTAACGACGAGTCGAAAGATAGTGAAAACGAGTCGAGCAAACGATCGTCCAGGCTTGAGCATGGCCTGGACGATCAGCGCGATGGCAAACGACAGGACAAGGTGTTACCTGCCATATTTGTCCTGTCTTCTTCCATGGAGTTGTCTTCCGCGCAGCACAGTGCCCAGGACACCGCGAGATACCGCGATACGAATTACCCTGGAACGAAACACCAGCACGAGCACAGTCATGCTGCCATGACGAAGAACTCGTCGGTACAGGGACTGCTGACAGTACTGGCGCTGTCCTTCCACGCAATTTTCGAGGGCCTGGCCGTTGGCCTGGAGCCCTCCATTGGCTCCGTCGTTTACCTAGCTGCTGCCATTGCCACCCACAAGCTGGTGATCTCGTTCTGCGTCGGCATGGAGCTGTACGTCGCTGGTGCTTCCACCAGGACCACTCTTGGATATCTGACGATATTCTCGATGGTGACGCCGATCGGTATTGCCGTCGGATTGGCCCTCGGTCATTTCAAGAACGACAGCGAGAATTTAGGGCCCACGCCGACCATACTGCAGGGAATGGCCGCCGGGACGTTGCTATACGTGGTTTTCTTCGAGGTGTTGGCACGCGAGAGAGCTAACGAGAAAAGTGGCCTCTTACAGTTGACTGCCATAATTGTTGGATTCATGCTGATGTTGGGTCTACAAATCGCCAGTGAGTGTTTTCCGGATAATAAATCCGTAGCTCCTATCTCGAGCGTGTCGCGCGATATTTGCTTGCGAAACTGTCTTGCGTTCTTTTCCGTGAGTATTCAAATTTCTAATCCGCGGCGAAGTTGTTGCCTCTTCGCGGACTTTGTTTTATCTCCCCGTTACTTTTATCCTCCTTCCTTTTTTTATAGATCGGACGTTCGACGACAGTGAGTATGACATATTTCTGGAAATGTAAAAGGGACTAAATTCTAGTTACCTTCTCCAAGAGGAAAAGTAGATTTAAGATGATCTTACTGCACGGTAGCAATTAATATTTTATTGCGTTACTGCCACGCAATAATAATCTGATCTAAACGAGGGATTTATACCGCATTTATCTCGTCTAATACATGCGAGAAAGTTCAACTCTGTTATCGAACTAATTGCTCGCAACGCCGGCCCCTATCTGCCGCCGTTTTGGCAACCTTTCGTTCTCTTCTTTTCTTTTTTTTCTTGAACCCATCAACGTCGGTGCAAACCTATTGCCGGTACGTCCTTGATGCAATCACCACCCACGTGTTCTCGCAACACATCTACCTATCGATTCAGCGAGAAGTTAAACGGCACCGTCTGAAAAGTCACGGCCACGAAGATCGTGAAAAATCGAACTGCACACCGAACTTTATAACACATTGGACATTCCTGAATTTATCTTCCAACTTTGAAACGAAAAGGAACAAGTTCGTCTCGTTAAGAAATTTCATAAAATCTCTTCAATTCTTATCGTGACATTTTGTTTACTGTTTCAACGCTACCCGTGACATTTTGTTTACTGTTCGATAAATTTTCACAGACAGAGATACACATAATTGAAAGTATTTGGTCTTTTATTACAAAAATACTTTTTACATATATCTATATTTACATAACTACATATATATATATATATATGTAGAAAGTATTATAATATAGTATTATATATTTATATTATTTATTTTTAATTATAATATTATTACTGTATTATTAATGCTATAAATAATACTGTTAAACTACTATATACTTTATATAGTATTATTTATATATTTATATTATATATGTAGTATTATTTATATTATATATTATATATATAGTATTATTTATATTATATATTATATATATAGTATTATTTATATTATATATTATATATATATAAGTATTATTTATATTATATTATTTATATATATATATAGTATTCGTTTGCCTAGCTATTATTTGCTTTTATTTTTTTCCGTCAGACGAAACGATACCCCCCAACTATAGCTTTCGATTGCAATTGGGTTAATGACTCTGATAACGACGACGTGCTGAACTCCTGCTTCGAGGCAATGTTGTCTGCCGCGTCAATTTCTCGCGACGAGCAAATCATAGATAAAACTCGGATGTACCTTTATTAACGTATTAACCTATTAATCCACAAAAAGTACGTGATATCATTATACATGTATATTCAAGTAACAAGCACGTGCATCTGTACACGTGTACTTGTCGAGGCGTACACGCGCCTTGCAAGGATCTATCGATTTGAGAATGGATCGTTTTGCAAAGCTGATAAGAAAAGTTATGGAAACTATCGAAGAACAAATCATCACTTTGACAATGCAGTTGATAGGATTAATCTTTAATCTTCAATGAAAATAATATAAATTGAAGAAAGAAAAAAAATGTGCGTATCTTATTCTGATAACTTTTGATACAAATGACGAAAGTTTTTAGAAGTTATCTTTTATTCATACGAGCAAAAATGTTTAATGTTACACTGTTTCTTTTTTTTGCACTCGTTGGGAGTAATTGAAAGTTACCATGATCTCTTTTTTTTGTGTTAGTAGTACATTTTATAAAAAAGTATTTTTACTTTTAAAAAAATTTACTTTAAAAAGTAATTTACCTTTTGTTTCACCATTTGTGAAGAAACGTTAGGATTATGTTTGATGGTACATAATGAAAATTTTCATCTGTCAACCACAAGTGTTTACTAAATATAGCCTTTCCAACTGGTGTATGTATGGAACGTTTATAGCGTTTGTTGTACGAGTTATGTACTTAAAAGGTCTAAGCAATTCGACCGACTTTCGACCATTTTCTCGCGTATGGATCTGTAATTAAAAATTCGTAGCAGACGAAGAAGTTATCAGGCATTTATCAGCCAGTTTTTATGTATAACAGAAGATTTATAGACGTTATACAATATAAGAAGTGGTAAGAAAATATATTATAGTATTGTTTTCTTATAGAAGATGAATGTTATCTTCATGACTGTAGATTGATTTCAAATCACAGATTAGATCTTATCTATTTACTATAGGCTTCACCTTACCTTAGGCTTACAATTAAATACCCATCCATCATTTAGATATAAAAGTGCTTTCCAATCTGTTTTTAATTGCAGATAGCAACTGTATTGCACTTATCGAATTTCTATAACCTATCTGTTTGAAGCAAATGAAATTTCTTAAAATGACAGCTGCTAGCAGATCATATTGCTTAAAGAAAACATGGTTTCTGTTTTATTTTGCAGCCGCACATTCTCATTCCCATTCGCATTCGCACTCGCATTCACACGATGGCCACGCAGACGTGCATAGTCACGAGGTTGACCACCATCAGGAGAGCGATCACAATCACGAGTTGGACTCCCATGAACACATCTACCCAAACGAAATGAGCGAACGAATACTCACCGATAAGATTTACAGAGTAACAGAAAGTATCGCAGAGACTGTCAGCAACGTTCTATCCTCCACGATGAAAACATCAACTGACACTCCGTTCAGAAGCAGTAGTAACGAAACGGCATTGCACACGAATCGAAGCTAAAATTCATTTTTGACGGGGAATCCTTCGACTGATTCTGAGATAGTGAGTAGACAATTTTTCTTTTACTATCCTTTACGGAAATTACTTCCGAGGATACATCAACCATGCAATTCATCGATTATTTCAGGACGATGTAATAAGTTAAACGAGTAAGAGAAATCTTGATGGATGGCAGTATTATGGAACTTGGATTTAAATTTGGAAGAGAAGAACAATATTCTTGCTCTACGCGTATCGTACAAATGTCATCAATTGTACAAAAATGTAAATGATAAATGGTGATGTTTACGGGTGATACGGTAAAAACGTATCCAAAATAAGAAGAAAATGTCAGCATACATTGTCATTTAATGGTCAAATGTGATACGATTCACGGGTATAACCACGTGATCGCGTTACTTACTACTTTTTTTTTTAACGTATGGAATATCCATATGAAACACTATCTTTTATATTATTTAGATTAGGAAAATAGGACTATTTCTTAATTATTTATACGAACATTTAACAACTTGCTCATATCATGTGCATATTGCATAACATTGTAACGAAATGGGGTATATTTTGCTACTGTCGAATATCGATTCTTTACTTTCGAAAGTGATAACTTTAATCATTCTCATGATTTTAAGTGTTTATAACTTTTGTATGTATTAATATTTTTTTTTTCCTACGTGATTATTTACGACACGTGTCATTAGGAATGATAATATATTATCATTGATACAAAGATTTGCAGCATTAAAACAAAAATACTGTATCCTATAAATATTTGGGAACGTCATGTCTTATTCATTTCTTCCACAATTCAGTGTAATGAAACAAGTACACTACTATTTATAAATATATTTTATGTAATATACAAAAATATCACTTTTCTTAAACCAAAGAATCAATTTTTAAACATAAATCATATTTTTCATAATATGTACATGAGGCAATAAATTGAAAAAAACACGCAAAACAAAATATTAGATAATTAATTGTACCTGTCAAAATTCTCCATATGATATTTTAAATTCTAAACAAGACAAGTAGTAATACATAAGTTCTTATAGTACAATTAAGATTGTGACAATGATTATAAAATAGAAGCTATCCGAATTTGTGTATTTTTAATAGCTATTAATAATATTTTTAATAGCTATTGTTGATTTTTATTATTTATTATCATAACTCACATAGTATAGCATAAATGCTAGTGTATGAACATATTTGTACATAAAGTTTTTTTTTGACAAATAAGACCTACACACATTGTCATACAAATCTATTTTGTATATAGCAAAATTTATTAATAAAATAAAAACAACTTTAGCAACAAAAGTACAAAAATTTTCCCTTCTCTAATAAATAAATATATTGACGAATTGTGCCAATTTAGATTTGTAACAGAATTTATTGTACAAGTAATACAATTTTCTGTTATGGTGCACACATGTATATTTTTGCTAATTATACACACTTTGTCGTGGTTTAAAATTAATTCTCAGTAATGTGTCTTTTATTTGTTAATACTTACACTGATTCCAAATATTATATAATTTATTATAACATAAAACCTTTGAATTTTTTTTCTAACATTTATTAAAACTGCTGAAGAAATGTGCACAATTCTACCACTACTGCTAATCAATTACTTGAATGAAGATGATATATGTTTTAAAAAATGTGCTCGTGTTACAAAAACATTTTAAATTGTGACAAAATTCTTCTTTCACTTCTTTTTCTATTTTTTTAATTTTTAAAATATAAATTATATAATTTCATACATTAAAAAATGTAAGATATATTTTGCATTTTATGGAATCAGTTTTTCATCATTTACACATTTCATGCAAAATACGATAACAATATTTAGATTTTTGCTTTATATGTTCTTCTTGTAATTATCAGAACTTGCAAATAATTAACAAACACAAAATAAAAGCAACTTCTGGTTATTCTCAACATAATTTTGCTTGTTATCTTACAACATTTATAGAGCAAAGATCATAGAAAGTATAAAAATTTATAAACTTTCAAGAATTCTTTGCTTAATGTTACATCTTCTATCTTTGTCATCAATTCTATTTTGTTATGTTATTGCAAATTTTTTCTTTAGACGCGTTTAGTACACACTGACATACATCAATTATAAAACTCCGTTTAATCTACTTCTTTGGTATCTGTTCATCAACGAAGTTTAGATAACTGGAACCAACTTTGATGAACGCAAGCCCAGAACTGATGCCAATTACTGTACATAGAGTTGGATTAGGTGGTACAACAGATCGAAGTACTGCCCATACTAAAACTGACCCAAAGCTCAGCAATACAGCTCCAGCAGTACTACAAAACATATAAATGAATTTATTAACATCTTCAACAAAAATTGGAATATATTAAAATAATAATGTCCTACCTGTACAGAACTTTTACACATGTAGGAGCAGTTTTCAAGTGATCACGAGTATATATGTAAGACCCAGTGCCAAGAAGAGCACTTCCCAATAAGAAATTTGTAATATCTTTCTTTGGAAAGACCCTAGAAATGTACCAAAAAAAAGAGGGGCAATAAGTAATTTAATAAATAAAATAATAAAAAGTGATTGCTGCAACTGATTGTGATTTTGTTTATTACAATATTCGCTGGATAAAACAAATTACTATCTAATTAGAATTGCACTCATAAAAAGAATGAAAAACATTAAATTACATGAGCCATTATGTATGCCAAGTACAACTCGCCGATCGAATGAGGTAAAATAGGTCATGACATTTATATTTAAATGACGACTACGTTTGACAGAAAACAACGAGCATTCCAGTCTCAAAGTTTTAAATAAATTGAAAAAAAATGTATCGTACAGCATTTTGTCTCTAAAGATTACGTAACATTCCAAGAATTACGAAACCCTGTAATTCAGTGGAAAGCAGTAGAGGTTAACATTTGAAGGCAGAATGGATTCGCTCTCTTACCTGATGACAAGACTCGGGTTCATTACGTTAATAGACAACGCTGTGTACGAGGCGACACCGAAAGCAGGAGCGTAAAATTTGACGAGGCTACATTTCGTGATCGGTTTCAAGCCAAGTTTCTGCAAAATTGTACCGGCACTCGTGCTTCCTGCAGCGGCCATTGTTCGTCCTCACCCGACTGTTGTCAATGATCTACTGATCCGAATAATCGTGACCGTAACGTAATCTTGCGTAAGGAATGTTTACACGAATTTCAACCAAACGAACGGCCTCGGATAGACAAAATTTTTGATGTAACAAAGATAGAAAAATGGATTCCGGCAGTGTGTTCACAAATGCACATTAATGCAGTGAATCTATCGTGCAATGTGTTCTGAAATAAAATTAATATACTCATTGTAAATAAAATTGACTCTCAGTTATAAATATTTTCTTTTTTTTATTTAATTTCGAACATGGTACCTCAAGTCTGATTATATACCAACTCATTGTTCATATCTCTTATTGTCAAATAATGTAACCTACATATTTCAAATCACAGTTTAGACAAATTGTTTTACAAGTGATTGTAAACTTTGTCTATTCTATCATATTTGTAGTAGCAGAGACGTACATGCGACACGTAAGTTCATCTTCTACAGTAATTACAATTTCTTTACTAAAGATAAGATAATGAGACTGTCCTTTTGTTATAGATACACGTAAAGTTACTGGCCACTATTGAGTAATGAAGAATCGTTACGTATCGGTCAATATATACTGATCAAATCTTTTCCTCATAGTACCATTATATTTCTATAAATAAATATACACATTGTGTATGTACAACTGTAACGATAAACAAAAACATGTTCCGGTGATTTTACTATTTTGCTTGCTGATAACTTCAAAAAATGGAGTTATACTCCAAGAATCTCTTGTATTAACTAGTAACTCTATTAATGGCAGGCATCGCTATAATAAATGAAATTTAATACAGAATTTGCTTAAAAATTTTTATGAGTTAATCTAGGCATTCACAGCTGGACCTAGCCTCGTGTGTGGTAGTGGATTAAATGGAGTAATATTGCGAATTTCTTTCTCTAAGCAATTGCTATAAATATCAGTAGTGAGCTCGTTCAGTGGAATTTCGGTATCTGATTTCGCAGCTTTTACAGCATCGTCTACAACTTTCCGGATTTCGTTCTCTATCGCCTGGACAAAAAGAATCAATTTTAAACAAATACATTCTTAGCACGTAGATTCATCAAGACCAATTTCACACCTTTATTTCTTCTGGAGTAACAAGATTGGCATTCAATACTCGTTCTTTGAAACCAGTTATAGGGTCTCTAGTTTGCCTCACTTCCTGGATTTCTTCTCTCGTACGATAACTTGTCCCAGGATCGGACATACTGTGTCCACTGTATCTGTAAGTTACAGTTTCTAAAACAAGAGGTCCTTTGCCAGATGTACAGTAGTCAATGGCAAATCTGGTAGCTTCTCTAACTGCTAGCACATCCATACCATCCACCTAACAAAATATTTAATCAGTATGATTTTATCAAACAAATGTAAATAAGTTTTATTTTATAAAACAAACCCAAATTCCAGGAACGTAATCTCCTCTTGTATAATATTCTGTACTCGCAGAAGCACGATCGACACTAGTACCCATACCATACCCATTGTTTTCACAAACAAAGATACAAGGAACGTCCCACAACTTGGCCATGTTGTATACCTCAAACACTTGTCCTTGATTGGCCGCACCATCTCCGTATAATGCGACACACACTCCTCCAGTGTTCATATATTTCGCAGCAAAAGCAATACCTACTCCCAATGGTACCTACAAACTTGTTTCATGACAATAATGTATATATAGCTGATTCAATAATTTTAATAACTGATACTCACTTGGGCACCAACAATACCATTTCCACCATAAAAGTTTTTGGAGTACATATGCATAGAACCACCTTTACCTTTTGCATTTCCTCCTTTTCTACCAGTTAATTCAGCTAAAACGCCAAATGGCTCTATTCCCATTAAATAGGTCCACCCGTGGGCTCTGTAAGCTGTAATCACAGAATCTTGCGACCGCAAGGCTGCTTTTATACCAACTGCACAGGCTTCCTATCAGAAAAATAAAAAGATTTTATTAATGAAAACTGTTATCGAATGAACTTTAAGAAATAGAACGTGATTCTTACTTGACCCGAGTACAAATGGCAGAAACCTCTGACAATTTTTTCTTTGTAAAGATTTCCAGCAGCTGTTTCCATACGACGGATTGTATGTAGTTTTTTATAGAGCTCTAACGCTTCATCTCTAGTAACAGAGACTTGGGTGGAGGGTCCGCTGTCCAATTTGTGTAATCGGAAGGGTTTTGTTTCGAATGAAGCTTCTGTGGCATAATTGTTTTTCTTGTTGAAGAAGTACGATACCACCTATAAGCACAGTAAAAATCAATATACAATATCTGCATTCATTGTAACTCGTTGTAACAAGAATATGCAAAAGGAATAAAATAACAGCTCAAAAAGGGATGTAACATAAAGTTAGTTTTCACTTCTGAATTTAAAAAAAAAAACTCTGTCCGTAAAACTGCATAAAATAGAGAAAGTGCACGACTCCGTTGTAAATTATTTACGTTCTAATTACCACGTATTTATAAAAAAAGAAAAAGAACAAACGAAAGAAAGCAGAAAAAATCAAAAACGAAGTGGTGTAAAAAGAAAGAGAGAGAAAGAACTGTGATTTATTGGTGATAATAAACACATGAATAAAGTCTATGTGAATAATTACCTCGTTCCAGCTGCCGAACTGGCAAGACACCAGGAGGAGATATAAAAAAAGAAAAGAACGAGCGTTCAATTGCAAGACTCTCGAGCAGAGTTCGTACGATTAGAAATTATAACAAGACCCTGGCATGGAACGTGTTGGCAAGTATCTAGTTTAGAGGTCATTTGTCGTTCGATCGTATACTTACATTTCTCTTCGACGTTTGAGCACCTATATTTCTTATACAGTTCGGTATCATTCTCAGATGATTTTTGTTAACTGGTCGTTCAGTCAAATTCGAGTTCAATGAGAACACGGGACTAATACACAATGTAAATTGAACAGGGACGAGTCATTCGTATGGCGCGGACAGTATCGTAAGAGTTGGTTCGTAAACGTCACAGGTTAATTCGTATCCCCCCTACAATCGTCATTAAAAAATGTTGGACGGTATGACGTAATAAGATGTTTACACAGAGGCGAAACTGTGTTAAGAAACGAGTACGCACGTGCGTAGTGAACGTGCATATGTAAAAATGACATGATCATTTGAATAGCAAAAACTAAGAAAAAATGAAAAACGAAAATGAATATAATTTGATATTGTTGAATGCTCAGTCATGTTGATGGATATGTAAGTTGAGGTGTTAAAGTCGAATTACGACAATGATAAACGTATTAAACGATTTATTCTAAAAATAATATTTCAATATAGAAATTTATTTGTAGATGTAAAGTTGATAAGGTTGTTTGTAGAAAGTGCGTGCAGGTGATCAAAAAAACAACTTTTCAACGTAATCTTCGTATTTAAAAATAGTTGCTGATTTTTACGACGTTATTTAAAAATTATTATCAGCTGATTTTTATGACGTTTATCCGGAAGCACATGTATGTTGCATAATGGGTCTATACATTTCATCTTCATGAAATAGGAATTGAAATATGTAACATGTAAATATCAAAATTACAGAATACGCACAATATTAAATATATGTGTTATATATTTATTTGTATATATGTATAAATTGTTTAAATTTAAAACTGTACGTGCTTGTTGCAGCACGAATTTTTACTAACACGATGCTACCATTCCGCGGTCGCATCTTGAACTAGAAAACCCGCCAAAAAGAAATTCAAATTGATCATCGATGAAAAGACATGAAAAGAAAAGTAAAAGAACAAAAACTTGTTATGCATATTTCCATGTTAGAAATTCAGAAAGATGTTTTAAACAGTGCAGATAATTGTTTACATATTAATATTAATTGACAAAATGTTTTGGGATGCTATCAAGACGTCAATCAAAAAAAAAAAATTTGGGAAATTTGTATGCAACTTTTTGTCATTTGTTAATATCTTATTTTACACAGGATTTTGTGCTATCTTCGTAACGTTCGCGATACACGGGGGCGTAAATTGTACGTAACGTATAGTATTTTTAATATTGATATACGTCGAGGATATGGTAAAAACAATGCCAAAAATTACGATCAAATAACCGAGCCAATCGCCCCATTTTTGACAATTGCAACAAATCGCTCGTCTCGATTCTTTAGGAGCTTCGATTCTTTTGTAGATACCATAAGGTTCACTGGCGTCCACGAACACCGGATCGCTATCACGAATCCGTTTCGTCATCAAAAATTCTTCGGTGGCTTCTCTAGAAGGTATGTCATCATTTTCATAATCCGTAATTTCGTCGAACTCATCGTCGTAATAAACGTATGAATATCGATGATATTCAGGCGTAGGTACGCTCAGAACACCGTAGTAAATCGACCTCGAATGAATCCTCGGGTCGGTGGACATGCCGCCGCTACTGCGACGTCTCTCAGTGCCCGAATATACTTCAGGAGTTAAGGGCCGCATGGATCTTGCTTTCAAGGTGACTGCTTTCGAATATATCAAAGGTGGCAATACGAAGACCAACGGACCGGTCAACGATCCTCCAATCAATGCCATCACAATGTCGAATCTTGGTACAGATTCTCCTACAGCTACTCCGAGAAAAACAATAGCTGATCTTATGGCGCATCTTTTCCATCCAAAATCTGTTATACGAAGTATGTGTCTCGTGTAAACTCGGTTCCCCAGACCATTATTTCCTAAATTCTTATCACAGTAAGATTTCTTACTTCTTTTAATGTTGCACTGGTCTTCTAGATCTTGGAACAGAGCTGAGTGACCGAGGGCGCTAGAAAGACATAGTTGAAGAGCTGCAGAAAGAACAGCAACACTCACTGTGAAACCCTCTGGGATTATTTGCAGGACATTGGCTGTTGTACTACCTCCATACTTCCAAACAGCCAGGATTGCAGTAATAAAAAATAACGAACCACTGACTGTAATAAATAATCAATATATAATTATTATAAGATGTAGAGCAATGATTCCATTATATTAATAATTAATTGATAATTTACCTAAAAAGGAAATTACAATTGCCTTACTGATGTCTTGGGGGCGACGCATATCCACTTGTACAGTCATCAATGTTGGATGTATATCAAATTGAAAGGCTAACATTCCATAGCTGAAAGATTATATAATAATATATACACGTAAGTAAACAGTTAATAAGTGAACTTGCCCGGAAATAAACTTGTCCCAGGTGGGAGATGTGGGTACTAGTGCAACATCAAGTTCTCGGTTATCAGTAATTATACACCACCATATTAACAACGCCGTCAGTACAACTGTTGCGCAGGAAAATGTAGCCAATATTCTATAAGTATATGATAGCATTTAAATCGTATTTCAGTTTTATGAAGTATCGCGATTTAAGTTATACATTACTTCATATCACGAGGACTACCAAGCCACATAATTGGACATAAAAGAATGCCCACAACTAGGAGCCAATAGCAGAAAGACAGGTCAAATCGTTGCCCCGAAATTTTTAGTCCAAAAATTTGCAAATTCTGAGAGGCTGAAATCATGAAAAAGAAATGAGAAACATAGATCAATTTTTTTTTATTTAAAATTTATGGACTTACCAACCAGCAAGTTAGGTATACTGCAACCGAAAACTGTAAGGTCCATGATTATAGTGACTATGGTCCTCGCACGAGGACCCATGGTCAATTCTGTTACGGCCGCAAGAGGATTTCTGTCAAAGCAAATCAAATCAAAGCCATCAACGTAATTAAAATAAAAATATTAAGTCTTACCGATTTTTTCTTGAAATTTGCGGATCTAGAGTGGTTGCGATAATCCATGTTTTACCAAGCAGAACAGCCGTATAGATTTCCAAAGATAATACGACAAGTACCAAAGGAATTCCATACAATCCTAAAAAGGAATCGCCCTTAATAATTTATAGTTAAAAAAATCTATAAAAATTACGTAAACACGCGATTACAACGACATAAAACATGGTAACAAGAATTGTTGACAGATCAGAATAGGTTGAATAACAAAGGCTTAACAAGTTAAACAACTTTATTTTCGACCAACTTTCTCACAAGATAGTTTGCACTCAATGCTTACAATGATAGTCATTGAACGATGAATATAATAAATCAATTATATAAATCGCTCCAATTTAAATAAAATATTCTATGAAACAAATATTAAAGTCATGTGATATACACAATCGTATTATATTTGTATATATATGTCTACATATATATATATATATATTAATACATATATATATATATGTACATGTACATATATATATATTAATATTATTATATATATTTTACAGAATGTGTAAATGATAAAAGGAAAGAATTACTTGCTACGATACAACTTTGTAAAATACAAACTTAAAAGTAAAAAGAAAATTATACTATTCACACAGAGACGTCTTAAAAAGAAAAATCACATTCTCCAGACAATCCTTGCTCTAGTGTTCTCCTAATTACATTGTGAAATTAAAAAAAGGAACGGAAACTAAAGACCCGTTGGAAGAAACAAAGATAGACAAGCTTACCACATTGGACGATCGAGCGTGGTAAGGCAATGATCGGGAAAACGCCGAAAATATCGATAACGCATAGTGTGGCAAACAAAAGCGACAAATCTGAATTAGTATCTTTGAAAAGTAGCGGCAGTCTTTCGCGGCGATTCATGACGAGGAATGATTCATACTGTTCGACATCAGTGTAGCATACACATCGCGAACCGGTTTTCTGTTTCGCGGTAGCGAGTACCACGCCAGAACATGTAACATGATACTCTATCGAACGCAAATGGCTTACCTAGCCACGGCTATAGAAACGAAGGAAGACCCACAACGCGTCTTTTTCTTCCTTCGAAACTATATACAGCCATGCAATGCTAGAGTATAATATAAATTACCGGGATCCATGTTAGATATGAAATTCAATTATAAATATATAACACACTCGACACGATATATGTGCTATATGTAATAGAAAAAATATCTCTCGAGCAACGTTGATAAATTTCACGTACTCGTGATGGAAATGATATACACAGTGAAATCGTAAATTACAGTTTTAGAGAGACATAGTAATTGATCTAGTTGTAGCTGGAAACCGTATTGAACTGTAATGAATTAACGTTTAGAACCTTTTCTCGCAACTTCTCATTAGTAAAAATAAAAAATTTACAACAGCAAAGAATGTACTACATATATATACATTCCAGTTAACATTTTTACAAGGCCTGAATATTTCCAAACTTTTCAAATTTTTGTTTCGACGTTCGAAATCTGCATACTTTTCAAGTTGAATAGTTTACGACCTCGCTATATCTTCCATCATAAGTACGTGTACGAAACAAATTCGTTGATTTGTCCTATCGAGTGTACGACATATTCACTCGGTATCTCCTCGCTATTGCTCAAACATCGTAACACGTTGACCTCTTCGTCCACTATTTCATACTCATTCAGGCGTAACTTGATGCAAAAGCCTGTTCTCTAAGAAGAAACAAAAACATTTTTCCGGCCTATGATCGTATAGATATTCACGTTAAAATTTAAAAAATTGTGAATGAATTTATACAATATACGAAGTTAGAAAAATTGAGGATTGACAAATGGTAATTATAACTTATCGTATTTATACCTAACTTATAGTACATGTTTAATGACAGAAAGTCATACAGATAAGTGTAATACTTCTTAATCGTCTGTTTCGTAGGCTGGTGACGCCGGAGAATATGTAGGACTTGTCGGCGAATAACCGGGTACCGGTGGAGAATATGTTGGACTCGTTGGTGAGTAACTCGGGCTGGTTGGTGTATACGTTGGACTGGTAGGCGAGTATTTGGTACTCGACGGTGAATATTGAGGACTCGTAGGCGAATACGTCGGACTAGTAGGGGAATAATTTGGACTACTGGGTGAATATCTGGTACTTCCGGACGCTGTGTGTTGTGGTGAACTGGGCGAGTACGATGGGCTGGTCGGCGAATAAGTTGGACTCGTTGGAGAGTACGTCGGACTTGCTGGCGTATACTGTGGCGAAGTTCCAGCGAACGACGGCGATGTAGGCGAATATGACGGACTTGTTGGTGAATATTTTGGACTACTCGGCGAGTAACTTGGACTAGCTGGTGAATATTGTGGAGAGCTTGGCGAGTAACTTGGACTCGTTGGAGAATAAGACGGTGAGGCTGGTGTATAATTCGGTGAGCTCGGCGAGTAACTTGGACTCGTTGGTGAGTAACTTGGACTTGTTGGCGAATAACTCGGTGACGTTGGCGAGTACGATGGACTCGTCGGTGAGTAGCTTGGCGACGTTGGTGAATAGCTCGGACTTGTTGGAGAGTAACTTGGACTCGTTGGTGAGTAGCTCGGACTTGTTGGCGAATAACTCGGACTCGTTGGTGAATAGCTCGGACTAGTTGGTGAATAACTTGGACTCGTTGGCGAATAACTTGGTGATGTAGGTGAGTAGCTTGGACTTGTTGGTGAATAACTTGGTGACGTTGGTGAATAGCTCGGACTCGTTGGTGAATAACTTGGACTCGTCGGCGAGTAGTTTGGACTAGTAGGTGAATAAGTGGGACTGGTAGGCGAATAATTAGGACTCGATGGTGTTATACTCGGCGATGTTGGTAAGTAGGTGGGTGACGTAGGTGAATAACTTGGTGAAGCGCCACCCGCTGGTGACATTGGGTACGGACTCATGCTAGGTCCTGGGCTTCCTGGACTTCCAGGTTGTGGTGAATATGCAGAGTACGCAGGAGAAAGTCCTGAGGCATCTGATGCTCCTGATGGAGAGAAGCATGCTCCTCCTGGCGTCATACCACTGCCCAATGCTGTAAAAAAAAAAAAGTTATTCATGAACAAATAATGATAATAAATTTTAAAATTATAATATAAATAATCTTACCGGGTGACATACTCGAAGCACCATAACCAGGTGTTGCGCCTATCCAAGGTGTCATTTGAGGACTCATACTTGGTGTAGCAACACTACCAAAGAACATTCCAGCAGTTCCCATTACACCGGCACCCACTGCCATTGGTATTTCAATACCAGCTTTACATTTCTCAGCGTCTAATAGTAAATCGAAACATCCTGAAACAATAAACGTTAACTTAATAACTTCAGATTTATTGAAATTATCAATTGAAAACAATACCTGTCCCTATGCGCGGAAGTTGTCCCATGATGATGTTTTCAGACACTCCTCTCATGGGATCCACTTCTGCGTGAGAAGCTGCATCCAACAAAACGTCTACTGTTTCTTCGAAGGAACATCTACAATAAAATACAAATGTGTTAAATTTTTAGTTAATAAATTGGTAATTTTATTTTATTTTTTTTTTTTTTAGTTTCTTATAACTTACCTCATAAGAGCACCTGTATCCTGTCTGTTGATTCCATGACGTGTTATAGCCATCAAGTGACCTTTTGCAGTCATTACGTCACAAAGTAAAGCCAGATGACGATAGTTTACATAAAGGCCGTAGAATTGCAGAACAGCGTTCATTTCTTTCTCTACCGATTTTCTTACAGCCTCTATACCCAATACTTCGAATATCTCGCAAATATCGTTACTAAATGTTCTAACCGGATCGACGTCTCTTTCGCTTAATACTTTCATCAAACTTGTACCATCCGTTTCTAATAACCATTCTGCTATTGCTTTAAATTCACCAGTTTCCGTGATAACTATACGTTTCTTAGCATCGGTTTGAGGCAAATGCATATACACTTTTCCTATGGCTTCAATACCCTATATAGGAAAGTAATAAAAGTAAGTAGATATTTACAATTAAAATTAAAATATTTATTATTTAATAATAAAATTGGAAAACGTACCTGTAATGTCATATCACTGAGCATATTTGCTTCGATGCATCGAAGAAACATATCATCTTCCATTTTATCTACAGTCTCTTCCTCGCTGTCTTGGAACTTGTTATCGTCGCTATTCATTATCCTAATTCGTAAAACTAATTTCTCGGCGTTATCATCATTAAAGATACAATTCAAATCGTCACCGAAACCAGCATTAATTTTTTCCGCAATTTGTTCCATGGTTAATTTCTTATCAGTCATCCTCTTGCGATCTAGTTCAATTCGAAGTAACCATGGTGATATTTTAGTCGGATCAAAATCAGGCATTTCATAATATACATTTACAAATTCTTGATCTTCTGCTATTACAGTATTTTGTGGATCTGGATCATAGTAGATCGCAGTGTTTGCCGTAACTTTTCTCAGTGTGGTATGTTCCAACCGGCATAGCACATTCTTTGCTTTCTCGGCATCTCTTGCTGCAGCTCCCGTCAAAAATACAGTCAAGGACGGAGCCTTCGGTTTCTTACTAATGTTTATAATTTCCTTCAATCTCGGTACACCAAGGGTTACGTTCTTTGACGATACACCAGCAAAATGGAAAGTATTCAGTGTCATTTGAGTTGCAGGTTCACCAAGCGATTGTGCAGCCAGAGCACCTACCATTTCTCCCGGTGATACCTAAATAAAAAAAATTGAGTTTAGACTGAAATTTGAATTTTTTAATCAAAATTTAAGTATTATTATATAATCTATTTTCTACAGACCTGTGCTTGTTGGAATCTAGTTTCAATTTCTCCAATAAGCCATTCAAAGGCTTCACTAGATAATCGAAATTCCTCAGAAACACATTTTGTACATAAAGTGGACCTCACTAAACACTGGAATAATAATGTGGCATTCTCATTAGCCTGTTTGCTAAGTCTATCTTCACCAGCTACAATGATACACTTATCCAAAAGATCCTTTACACCTACAAAGAGATATTTTAAAATTAATATTGCCACTAGTACGTGTAGTAAATGACAATATTAACTATCGAATTATTTACCCTGTATGACTCTCATAGGGCTAAGATCAGTAGGTGCACGCTTATTTATATGGAAAATCTTTTGTACATTCCAAATCATTCTTTGCAAGTTACAAGGCAGTACAACTTTCGATTCTCCGCTAGGAAAAATCTCTCTGAGTACAGCACGATCTTTGTTCAATTGTTCCCATTCTCTTTCTAGCTCGGATATGACTTCACCAGATCCCATCATTTCTCGAACGATATCTTCGTTAAAGATACGACGAAGATATCGTTCGTTGGTTGGATCAAACTTGAACTTCTTCTCAAATGCTTTATTACTTAATTTAATGGTAGGCAAATTCTGAAATTCGACGGTTTCACCGCATAGACCGTCCTCGCCATAACGCAATTGGATAAGCTGTCCCACAGAGTTTCTAACTGTTCCGTCGTAATGCACCATTACAGACTCCATAGCCTTTATCAAACGACGCTGGATGTACCCAGTTTCTGCAGTTTTTACAGCAGTATCGATAAGACCCTCACGACCTCCCATAGCGTGAAAATAAAACTCGGATGGCGTTAAACCAGCAAGGTACGAGTTCTCAACGAATCCTCTCGATTCAGGACCATAATCATCCTTGATGAAATGTGGCAACGTTCTTTTGCGAAAACCGAACGGAATACGTTTACCTTCTACGTTCTGCTGACCGACACAAGCAATAACCTGAGAGATATTGATGTTAGATCCCTTTGATCCTGATACTACCATGGCCTTTAGATTGTTGTACTCGGTCAAAGATTTCTTAGCAGAGCCACCAGTCTTATCACGAGCGTCGTTTAGAATTCTGTTTACTTGATTTTCGAACGTCTGCCTCAAAGTGTTACCAGGAGTTGGCTCCAATTCCATGTTATGAGCTTTCTGAATTACCTCTATCACGTCCTCTTTGGCTTTCCTAATGGCTTTCTGAATTTCTAAATAAGTCTGTGGATCGGCAATGGTATCTCCAATACCAATTGAGTGACCTTCCAGCAGTAACCAATTGTTAATTACAGTTTGAATGTTTCCGTAAAATCGTCCGCAAACTTCGTGTCCTAGTTCTAACATACAAATGTGAAGCAGAGATCCAGCAGACGTACCCAAAGTCTTTTTACAAAGGATACCCATAACCAGTTCTCCGTGCTCTACCATGACCTTCGTATCACCAGGTGAAATCCACTTGTACGGGCCATCATCTTCTTCGTCCGGATGTGTACTGTGAGTTCTTATCATATTCACATTGCCTGGTATAATCAAAGAAAAGATTTGTTTACCAGTCCATAAAGGCTTTGGTTTTAATATGCATGGCTGAGGCATTTTGCCATCCCAGCTGGGTAAGAACATAAGGATGTTCATCATTTGTTCCTTTTCTATGAAAACGTCCCTCTTCGTCATCTTTCTCACAGCAGTAAGTGTATCCTGTACAATACCCATGACTGGTTTATTAGCTTGTGGCGTAATGATTTGACGGGGTGTCACATGAATATTTTCTACTTCCGCTCGGGTTTCCATTGACTGTGGGACGTGTAGATTCATTTCGTCACCATCGAAATCGGCGTTATAAGGAGACGTACAACTGAGATTCATACGGAATGTACTCCATGGTAACACTTTTACTCTATGGCCCATCATACTCATTTTATGAAGCGTTGGCTGCCGATTGAAAATTACTAGGTCACCATCGCGAATATGACGTTCCACTCTGTAGCCACACTGTAGATGTAAATCAGATGGTTTCGGATGGAACCTTAAATCAATTCTTTCACCATTATCTCTGACGATATACTTGGCGCCTGGGTATTGCGAATTTCCTCGTCTAACAAGTTCTTGCATTTTATCGATATTGAAAGGCGTTACAATTTCCGGGAATGTTAAATTCTGTGCAATACTACGAGGTACACCAACCTGATCGATCCGTAAATTAGGATCGGGAGTAATAACAGTACGAGCAGAGAAGTCAACACGTTTGCCCATTAAATTTCCTCTTATTCTGCCTTCCTTTCCTTTCAACCTCGCTTTTATAGCTTTTAATGGTTTGCCCGATTTTTGCATAGCTCGTGGCATGCCAGGCATATCGTTATCAACTAACGTTGCTACGTGAAACTGTAACATCTTTATATTTTCCGATATGACGTGTGCTGCTGCTCCAGCTTGTTCGTTTCTGATTAATTCGTTATTTGCTTTTATAATATCAGCAAGCTTGTGTGTTAAATCGTCTTGATTCTTGGCAGAACCGTACATAATTACTGCCGGTCTGACAGACAAAGGTGGAACAGGCAAAACAGTTACTACCATCCAATCGGGTCGTGCGAATTTTGGGTCCATACCAAGAATAAATGATTCTTCATCTGTAATGTGCTTTAAAATTTCCCAAGCTCTCTCTGCCGTAAGGGCCATCTTTTTTTCTTGCGAATCTTCATTTACATGCGTCCATTCTGCGGTCACATCTAATCCAGATCTCCGGAGATTCGGTTGATATCTACCACATCCACCATGTCCTGGTTTTCTGTCTGTAGTTTGTTGTTCTTGATTTTCTTTGTTAATGTCCATCTCATCTCCACCCTCGCATATATTTTTACTTTTACACAAATCATAAACAAATGTGAGACGTTTTCGTGGTTGACCTTTAGTTTTCATAACAATTTCTTTAATTTTCGGATTGTGCTATAATTAGGAAATAATCCGAGATTAAATAATAATAAACATATGAAAAGAATTATGATTGTTAATGATCTGTACTTACTGGACTGACAAGAAGCTTTGAACAATAAAAACACACGCATCTCAAAATTTTTATCGTTTTTGTTATAAAACCAACATGAAAAATTGGTTTTGCCAAATCTATGTGACCAAAGTGTCCTGGACATTCTGTCATGTTACCAGCGCACGTTTGACACCGAGAATTTCTATCAATGACACCTTGTCTTGGGTCCATAAGTCCACCAAGCTTTGGACGGCCACCTTCCATAGTTTCTGGAAAGCGAATGCCTCCATCTGTGACGGACATTCGACGCTGTATAAAACATGTATATAATTAGACACTATTGACGAATTTGCTATATACAATAAAACTTTAATAGATATTATTCAATGATCATCTTAGGAAAATAAAGAAAGTACATACGGGATATATTTTTCAAAAATGATATATCTTAAATTTATTTTTTTGCATTATGTTTATACACATTATAAAAAACATATTTATATTACATATTGTTTAATTATTACATATTAATTGCATATTGTTTAATTATATTCAAAGTTTATGTTTATTGTATGATGAAAATGTATAATTATAAGAATATAGTGAAACGGCAAAAATAAACAAGAAATACAACAATCATAATTTTTAAACACCAATAATTAATCAATAATTTCTACTTATTATAAAAATTATATTTCACAAATTCATCATGAACTTGAGTATTTTCAGCACCAGCGTTGAAAACAGGAATTTAAAATAAAAACCATAATTTTTTAATAAATCTTTTAATAAAAAAAAAAGGAAAAATTTATAATTTATACGTTGTGAATAAAATTTATGTGGAACTATAACAATTGCGTAATAAATCACTTTCACTGCACTTATTTTATAATTTC
Organism: Frieseomelitta varia; assembly: GCF_011392965.1. Taxonomy (NCBI): domain Eukaryota; kingdom Metazoa; phylum Arthropoda; class Insecta; order Hymenoptera; family Apidae; genus Frieseomelitta; species Frieseomelitta varia. Next base: position 194,460 of record NW_025109161.1, on the reverse strand, counting down.
GAGTCCTGCTTTTTTGCATATACAATTGAAAAAAAATTAAACGTGCGGCTGTTTGGAAGTACATTGAATTCTCTGTATGATAATGTTTCATTGTCATAAATAATGCCAATTCGTGAAGAGACATTTCCGTATACCGTGAAAGAAAAAATATATTCCACGAGATTTATTTGTGTAAAATTAACAAACTTACTATCTCATCTGGCGAAATAATACCAAACTGGACTCTTTTTACAGTACGCAGAGGCGCTTTAGAATCGGATGTGGCCATTTTGCAACGAGTAGATGCAACTTCCACGGCTCTCTGCGTCACAGCCAGCAGTATCTAACTGTTTTTTTCCGTTTAGAACGTCCCCCTCTCCTGCAGTGTTACCAACAGCAGGGAGAAAATGAATCAGCATTTTAAATGCTGATTTTCATGTAAATAATAATATTAAATTAAATAATTAATACATATTGTTGATATACTAAATATAACTAAATATATAAAAACATTAATATAATAATTATAATTAATATAGTAATTGTTAATTAATGGAAAAGATTTTACGAAAAAATAATTGTGCAATTTTTTGATGTGTATTGATTTTATAGAAATCGGAATCAAAATTTATATTGCATAAAATATTCAAAATTGGGCTGCAAAATTCAGCATAATTTTTTACGTTATACACACATTGTGTTTCCGCTCTATTGGTTATGTTTCATAGGGACTTATTGGCTGAAAAGGGAGTAGTAGAGAAAGTTTGGGTTAGGAAAGAGAAAGAAAAGATTAACTGAAATCTTGTTTGAAACAAAGTGAAGTGTATGTGATGTAATAAATACATAGACATTGTATCATTTAATTACAAAATATAAGTGGAAGCTCTTTCTTATAAAACCAAGCTTAGTGAGGATAATGCATTGTCATCTTGTCCTCCATTAACTCTACTAAAGTTGCAAGCTTTGTTACTAGTAACGATACTAAAGACAGAGTATTCAGTCGTTCAGTAAAGTTGAAGTGAGTTTGTCTTGTTTTCTGTTTGTGCAATTAAACATTCGTAGTATTCATCAAGATTTATAAATTAAACAACCAGAAAAATGGCCACTTCAAAAACGACGAATATGTATAATAGACAAAATTGGGAAGACGCTGTAAGTAGAATCAAGGTTATAATATATATAATCGACATGATATAATTGAATTTTATATAAAATTAAATAATTTTATACTGAAATATTTGCTTATATCCCCTTTTTTTTTTAGGAATTCCCAATATTGTGTCAAACTTGTTTGGGCGATAATCCTTACATTCGTATGGTGAGTAATTTCGTTAAAATATTATTAAAATTCCTATTTTTAAGTTAAAGAAGTATTTATCTGTAACATAATTTTTTTTTTTTAATTTGCAGACAAAAGAAAGATATGGGAAAGAATGCAAAATATGCATGCGTCCGTTCACAGTATTCAGATGGTGTCCTGGCGCGAGAATGCGATTTAAGAAGACAGAAGTGTGTCAGACATGCAGTCGTTTAAAAAATGTTTGTCAAACATGCTTACTTGACTTGGAATATGGTTTGCCGATTCAAGTACGTGATGCAGCACTGAAAATCAAAGATGATTTGCCCAGATCTGATGTGAACAAGGAGTACTATGTTCAAAATATAGATAGTGAAATTGGAAAAATAGATCCCACATCGCCAGCAGGTGCTGTTGGTAAATCTGCAGCTGCTAGCGATTTGTTAATGAAGCTAGCAAGGACTAGTCCCTATTACAAGAGAAACAGGCCACACATTTGCTCCTTTTGGGTTAAAGGAGAATGTAAACGAGGAGAAGAATGTCCATATCGTCATGAGAAACCCACTGATCCTGATGATCCATTAGCTGATCAGAACATCAAAGATCGTTACTATGGTGTTAACGATCCTGTTGCTGACAAATTAATGCGCCGTGCAGCAGCCATGCCTAAGTTAGATCCGCCAGAGGATAAGTCCATTACGACGCTCTACGTTGGTAACCTGGGTGACGTTTTAACAGAGAAGCAGTTACGCGATCATTTCTATCAATATGGAGAAATACGTTCCGTGACTATGGTTCCTCGTCAACAGTGTGCCTTCATTCAGTACACACAAAGGAGTGCTGCCGAAGCAGCGGCAGAAAGAACATTCAACAAATTGATATTAGGAGGACGAAGATTAACGATTAAATGGGGACGTTCTCAGGGAAGACAGACAGTATCTGCAGCAGAAGCGACTAGAGAGATCTTAGAACCTGTACCAGGTTTACCTGGTGCTCTACCACCTCCACCAGAGAGCATGGGAAATAATTTTTTCAACCTGCAAACCACTCCTGGCATGATGCCACCAATGATGATACCACCCCCGCCAGTTGCTCCCCAATTCATGTTTCCACCTCAAATGGCAACTGCTACAGCAACACCTATTTTTCCACCTGGAACAACTCCAATACACTATCCAAGTCAAGATCCGTCAAGAATGGGTGCATCTCAAGGCATAGGGAAACCTTGGCCAGAGGAATAATAAGAACATTGTTTAAATTTTTATTGTAAATATAAATTATGTATATAAAAAATAAATATATATCTTTAATTTTGTCTAATTTTTTGCTACAACAATTTATATCCTTGCAAATATATACTTAATATAATTAATTAAACATTAAAGTATTTGCATTACTTGTAATAGAGTTTAATTTTTAATATGTTTTTCTTTTTTTTAATCTTTCAATTCGCATGACTGCTTGGAACAGCCTTTATGATACAATGAACAGTAGCCCATTTCAACGAGCACTGGGTAGAAGTGTAGTAATTATGATGATAATTTAAATTAATATCACAATACTACAAATAAATAATAACTCTGTAATTAATTTTAGTAGTTTATATAAAAATATCAATATAACAAAATATATAATTACTAATAATAAATATCAAACAACGAATGAATAATTAACATGATTGCAGTATATATAAGTTTCCGTAAATATTTCCATGGTGATAATAAAATTACTAACAATTTTTAAATATTCTATTGTTTATATTAAATACACATTTCGACGGAACGATTTAATGAACATAGATGTCGTTGATCTAAATTCTTCAAAGTAGAGGTCGCTACAGAAGTAATAATAGAGACGCCATCTACTGTGATAATGGACAAACATTCTTAACAGCTAGCGCGTATTAGCGGCCGCTCCGAGTGTCATCATCGCATTTTAATACGTGTCCATTGATAACTGTTCGTCCGGTGTTTCTGCTTCGTAATTTTTCTTCTGTAAATCTATGGAGTGTTTTCATTGTCAGATATCTTTGAATTTCTGTCTGTGTTAGCATAAGGCGCCTAGTGCGCCTTCCCGTCACGGATGGACATGTGTCGGGCCCGATTGTTATTTCACTTTCTGGCGCTTAGCCTACTCCCCTTTGCCCGTCCTGACGAGCACACTCATGTCGTAAGTATTCAGAATTGACATGCTTTTAGAATGTCAAAGTGGCAAATTCATCTTATACATATGTGTCTTTGTTGATTTTACAACATACGCATCTTATAATCTTTTATCACAATCTATTTTTTCGTTATCTTACCATAAAGACTCAACTTATAATACATTGTAAATTTGCATTTAAATTACTTTTCAAGATAAACTATTTTCATTTTTTTTCTTTGCTTTCGGAAGATTACACTACAAGTGGTATAACTTAATAGCTAATTTATTAAAAATTGATTTGTTTTACTACATATCTTTGTTAATTATACTCCGTTACATGAAACAAAAATGTGTATTAACAAATATACTTTCTTTCATTAGTACGAAGATAATGAGGAAGTTGTACTATGGATGAGTACAGTTGGACCATATCACAATCGTCAAGAAACTTATTCATATTATTCATTACCTTTTTGCATGGGTACAAAAGATGTTATTGATCATTATCATGAAACTTTTTCTGAAGCATTACAAGGCATTGAACTTAAATTTAGTGGCTTGGAGATTGAATTTAAGGGTATTTTGAAGTTTTGTTACTTAATAATAAGCATTATTACATAAATATTTATGTACATAATATATATATATATATATATATATTTTTTTTCTGATAGCTGATGTTGCAAAGATGGATTATTGTCAAATAAAATTAATAGAAGAAAGTGAGAAAGCTTTTATATATGCAGTGAAGAATCAATATTGGTATAAAATGTATATGGATGATCTGCCAATATGGGGTAAGTTTTTTCTTTTAGTAAAACTTAAATCTATTACTGTTACATCAATTGATTATTATGCAATATTTAGGTGTCGTAGGAGAGCCAGAAGAAAACAATGGAGTTGTATCTTATTATATTTGGACACATAAAAAGTTTGATATAGGATATAATGGAAAGCAAATAGTTGATGTAAATTTAACCAGTGAAAATAAGGTAAAATTGGTACAAGATGCAGCTATCTCTTTTAGTTATGAGGTTAACTGGAAAAAGAGCAATGTTAAATTTGAAGACAGATTTGACAAATATTTGGATCCTAATTTCTTCCAGCATAGAGTATGTATTACAGTATTAAATATTTGCTTAAATTCCAATAAAATCATTTAGCTTAAATTCAAACTTAATGTACTATAAATCCATTGATGAAAATAGTAAATAGATATGATGAGAGTAAGTGAGAAATACTTTCTTGTCATTAAATTTGATCCGATTTATTGAAGGTTAAACAAACGTTACTAATGATCAAAATATTTTAAGTAAAAAATCATACATTTCAAAACGGAAAACAATGGTTCTTTATCTTTTCTAGATTCATTGGTTCAGTATTTTTAATAGTTTTATGATGGTAATCTTTCTTGTTGGACTTGTTTCTATGATTTTAATGCGTACATTGAGGAAAGATTATGCTAGATATAGTAGAGATGAAGAAATGGATGATATGGAACGAGATTTAGGAGATGAATATGGTTGGAAACAAGTTCATGGAGATGTATTTAGACCAGCTAGTCATGCAATGCTTTTCTCCGCTCTTATAGGCGCAGGCTATCAAGTAATTACTATAATATAATTACTTATATATTATTTTAGATAATTATAACATAATTACAAATATTTTCGAAGTAACTAAAAACGTGTGATAAGCTATTTTATTTTACTTTAGGTCACTGTAGTAGTACTTAGTGTTATTATTTTTTCTATCGTTGGAGAATTGTACACAGAAAGAGGATCGATGTTGTCGATAGCAATTTTTGTATATGCTGCTGCATCACCTATAAATGGTTATGCCGGAGGAGGTTTATACGCACGTATGGGAGGTCGTATCTGGATCAAACAAATGATTCTCAGTGCCTTCATGTTACCTCTTATAGTCTGTGGCACTGCATTTTTCATTAACTTCATTGCAATGTATTATCATGCCAGCCGTGCTATACCATTCGGTTCTATGGAAAGTATTATTTATATGGTATACATTTCATTTGTATGTACATTTCAGTGTGTATTAACAAGAATATTCTATTTATAGGTAGCAGTAACATGCATCTGTATATTTGTTATATTACCATTAACATTAGTTGGAACAATCTTGGGCCGCAACTTAGCTGGAACACCGGACGCACCATGCAGAGTTAATGCAGTACCCCGACCTATCCCTGAAAAAAAGTGGTTTATGGAACCACTTGTTATCATAATGCTTGGTGGTATTTTGCCCTTTGGATCGATATTTATTGAAATGTAAGCTCTATCATTTATTACCATATTTTACCATAAAATTAATGTATGTTAATTATGTTCTTTTTCATTCTTTTTCTAGGTACTTCATTTTTACCTCATTTTGGGCATATAAAATTTATTATGTTTATGGATTTATGTTACTAGTATTCGTTATTCTAATGATAGTAACCGTATGTGTTACAATCGTATGTACATATTTCTTGCTAAACGCTGAAGATTATCGATGGTAAGCATTACTTTACTGATTAATTAATTTTAATAATTAATATTGTTTGATTTATGTACACTATTTTATTTCATAGGCAGTGGACAAGTTTCTTAGCGGCCGCTTCAACCGCCGGTTATGTCTATATATATTCCTTCTATTATTTCTTCTTTAAAACTAAGTAAGTTTATATATTTGATTACATTGCATATCAGTTGACCAAAAAAGAAAACTATATTTCAAATTTTCTTTTTCTTCAGAATGTATGGTCTCTTCCAAACAGCTTTTTACTTCGGTTACATGGCATTGTTTAGTCTCGCCTTGGGTATAATGTGCGGTACAGTCGGTTACGTTGGTACTAATGCATTTGTACGGAAGATTTATTCTACTGTTAAAATAGACTAAAGCACAATGCTAGTGTGACGATGCCTACGACGAATAAAAATACAAAAAAACACAGTGAAATCTGCCGGTCTTTATAAAGTAGGACTTTTTTTAATAATTTAAGTTATTCATTGTGACGCGCAAATGTAACTCGTGGAAAAGATTATGATACCGGCTAAAATAATATAATGTCAATGAAATGTAGCATGAATATTTAAAAAAAAGTTTGATACATCGTTATGTTTTTTCTAAATATTCAATGAATGTTTTATCACTTTACATCTATTGCTGTAATATTATAATGTTTTCATTTAAGAAAGAGAATGATTAATTTATTTGTTGTAATTTAGTTGTGAAGATGGGTCCTACAGTACAGAACAGTACCTACACATCTATGAGACGAATAATTTGCAAATTATTCAAACAATCACATGTAATATTCATCTCGTAAATCATATTTCGATCTTATACAAAATGCAGACTCTGATAATTATTTAGAATTAAAACAATCATATTTTTTAACATTGCTCAATATTGCTGGATTTATTGAAAACTTGCTGATTATTGTTTTTTTTTTTAAGATTTATAGAAAGTTGTATAAATTTTAAAAATGTTTAAAGAATTTCAATGTCTCTTTCAAAAAGATATATCAACAAATACAGATATTTTAATTCTTCAAAAATAATAACATTTCAAAACGCCAGCGATAATTACAAATACAAAAATGTAAGAAGTTGAAACTGAAAGAAATGAAAGAAAAAGATACAGATTATTAGATATAAATTGTACAGTATAAAATTTTCGATACAATTTATTCACGATGTAAAGGATATACTTTAATTAGCATTATTAGAGACAGTACTACAATTGTGCGACTCTGAATTAAAATTTTAGTTATATATATATATAACGCTTGATTACCGATAATTTGAGTAACGTTAATTTATAGATAAGCTAGAGAATAGACTTAAAGGAAAAATATAAATAATAAAAAATTTTTTACCATTGGCTGCGTACTGTTGTCTTTTCTTCTTTTTTTATGTGCATAGTTTTTATTATAAACTGTGAGTGCATTGGTAAAATGTAAAGTATTGTGAGACTATAACCAGTGGTAAAATGATTTTTTTACTCTTCATGCGGTTAAATATCTAAATACACATTTAAACACTGCTGGAAAAAGAAATAAATAAAACTGTGGAAATTATGGAATTTGAGAATTGCGGTAAATGTTTATCCTAACGTGATACATTAAGCGGCAAATATCAGTGAGAATATGTGAATAAACATACGATTTGTTATTAGACATAGCAGTTTTAAGAAATATAAAATTTCTACATACAACAAAAATACAATCTACTTTTATTCATACACCTTTTTGTCTTAATTATATTATGTTATAATCTTTCTACGCTGACTGAAATTTTGTCTTGTTAAGTGGCCAGAGATTGAAACTATTGGGCCACTTAACAAAGGAGGATTTATGTTTATACAAAAGATGCCTTTAGATAAATAGATAGAAAGATAATTAATATATAGCAAGGTTTTATAAAAGGAAATAAATATTAGAATTTAAAAACGAGAGCAAATGAAATAAAAGAAATAAATACAATATTGAACTTTCAAGAAATGGTAGCCAATGTATTCATATTTGAAAGAAATACCACGTTGTTCAAAAGTATTTCATGTAAAATATTTATATAATGTCGCAATATATTTACTATTACTGACTAAATAAGCAATAATATGTCAATTTAATAATTTTCGCATTTGCAATTAAATGAATCAAAGCATTGCGAAAAATACAATTGTTGAATCGACTCTGATGGTGCCAGTGTGGCACTAAATGCTGCTCTGTCGTACACTTCAAAGTATTCACGTGTCAAAGCACACTCATCGACGAAGGAGTACGTGTGTGTACACACCTGTTTGCCGCTGAAAGAATAATACGTGTTGTTGTAAGTGTACACTGACAGAAATAATAAAAATAAAATTTAAATTGTCTTCTCCTCTACTTCAAGTTACGCCAAAATATCTTCCAGTAAATAAAAAACAACAAAAATGGCACCAAAACAAAGAATGCGTATCGCTAACGAAAGAGCCACAAAAAACATCACATTACGTGGAAATGTCCCGAAATCATCGGTATGTTATTTTCTATTATTGAATAAATTTTATTCAAATGAATATGTGTAATTTAAGACAATTGAAGTCTGTTATTTATGTGAAAATAAAAAATTTCTAATTTTGAGGTTAAGAGCTGTGATAAAGTTGACAAGTTGATTGCACGTATAATGACATTTGTAATCGTTCCTATTACTAATTGTTCTATTACTATCGTCTGTTATTATCTTCGTTTATTGTCAGAGTTAAATCTTTGATGAAATATTTCTGATTTTGAATTTTTTAACAGTAACAAAATTGTAAATTAATGGATTGACAATTGTACCATATGTGACATGAATTTATACAACAACGTTGAAATCAATTATTTAAATAATTTGTACATGTTTTATTAAAGTAAATTTGAGCTGTAAAACATCATATAAATTTTATTTTATTTACTTCTACAATCATATTAAATTACTAATTATATTTAGAAATAATATTTCAGATCACAATGATGCATAATAATAATTATATTATAGAAACCACAGGATGAAGGATCTCCAGTTGGACCTTGTCTGTTAGCACTTTTTCTCTTTGTTGTGTGTGGCTCTGGTAAGTTTCATATTATAATTTGAATACAAATTTCGTAATGAACATGAACTACATGAAACAAAATTTTTATACTATGTACAATTTAATTTTTCTAATTTTCAGCTGTATTCCAAATAATTCAGAGTATTAGAATGGCTTAAGAAAATTAAAAACATGAGGTTGAAAATATGTTGCTGTTGATGTTAATATGAGAGAAAAAAAGCTGTCTACATCTTACTGATATATGCGAGATCAACAGACTGTTTTACTGCATATTGTAAAAACATGTAGACACTATTTACGATATTGACATGAAACTGAACACAAATTTCCACTAAGTAATATTTTTCTTTTTTTGCTACAACTCAAAAAAATTATTTATAAAAAGAATTTAGCATTTATAAACATTTTACTTAATTGTATATATATCAGTGAAAGAATATTGCATTTAATGTATTTTTTCTTTTGTAGATATCAAACAAAATTGTCACATGTTGAACATGAGCTATCTTTATTCTATAGCTTTTTTTATTCCGAGTCTTGTGAAAAGCTTAAATTCTTTCATTGATACTTATATACAGTAAATAATTGTATATACATATGATCAATTTATTATATCAATTTATTAATCAAAGCATTCCACTGTAAACAGTTGGTAGCTTTTGGTTGTCTATATATTTTAGAGGCCTTAAGACATAAGTCATTATACATGTAAAAAAATATATTATATATTGTCAGTGTAATTTATCCTAATGAAATATTTGCTACGGACAATTCTTTATCTCTTTTAATAAATTATATTATGAATAAATATGTTTTGTGTAAGTTTTATTGATCTGCACAAACGAAAGATAATAAAAATATTTTATTTTGAATTTATCATAATTAAATATGAAATAAATAAACTTATATAAATACGTATGATAGTAATAAAACAGTATTTTATCTTTTATTTTATTTCTCGACGTCTAATTTATCTTTATCTAAAAAATTTTTAGTAACTTAAGAATTCAGTGTGACCAATTTTCTCTAGTTTCCTTAGAATATAAAATAAATAAATTTGTCAGAAATATACACAGATATATGTAATAAAACGGTGTTTACATATTTTTTTATATCTTAAAGAATATTACATATTTTATTTTATTCCCCAATTTTATTTTATATCTAAAAAAAAAATTTAATATTCCCTAGTTTTCTCAGAAACTGTTATTCAAATTAAACGAGAAGTTTATAAGAAAAAACTAAGACGGATTTTTCAAAGGCAAACTTAGATACATTTCACATTCAGAATATTTTTTTTTGCCATTTTAAGTTTATTTTTTTATATACATTTTTATAAATGGCTAATATATTTAATTTGTTTGGTGAAACATCAGAACTTCACAAAGGTAAGAGAAAAAATATATAAGAGGATTAACATTTATATTTATTGTGTTCCGTAAACATAATTTTAAATTAATGGTTTAATCCTTTAATGTACATATATATTACTAATGAAATTGTTATCGAACCAGTTACGAAACCTTTGGCTAGATCAAAAAGCTCTCTCGATATAAGCGGTACTTCCTTAAAGAATGTTAGTCGATCAAAACCAAAAGGGTTATCAATTAGGTCTAATTCTGACTTGAATGTATCCGTCACCCCGCAAAATATTCCAAATAAACAACAGGAATTACTGAAGCCAACACAGGTAGACAATAACGGTCAAGTAATATCACCTAGAAAAGCTGCTTTATCAAAGGTATAAATTATTACAAAATTCTATAAGTAAAAAATTTAATATGTTCTAAATTTTTTTTTTTAGAAATCATTTGGATGTTGTGATAAATTGAAAGATATATCTCCAAAAAAAAGATTTAACACAAAAAATATAAAATTACCAGTATCACACGATGAAAGTATTTTTAAAAGACCATTACCATTAAAAAATAATAAGAAATTATACCCAGAGCCAGAAAGTCTAGCACCATACTGTGACATGCAATTTAAATTTGGTATAATATTTGATTAATTTATTAAATTATAATTTATAAAAAAATAATTCATGAACAAATATTTTTTACAGATGATGTTTATACCAAAGGTATAGAAAATGAATTCGAAGGATTACTTGAAAAGGAAAAAAATGAAGATGAAGGATTTGAATCAGGTATTAAAGATTACTTATGAATCTTTCATATATCACACACACACATATGATATATATATTTTTTCAAATTTTTTATTTAGGTTCAGAGCTAATTGATTTTGAAATGCCAGAATTACGTATACCATTTGAATTATTTGATGAAAGAGAGATACAATATAAAATTCCTGATTTACCAGAAATATCAAATGATGACAAAATATAAAAATGTAATAGTTATTTAACTTGGCATCGATTTTAAGCTTTTTAATAAAATAATTTAAAAATGTAATATTATGTTAGAGCAAACAGATTATGAAGTATATTTAAATATATATGATTGAAAATATAAGTTAAAAGAAAATAATTTAATAAATTGTAATTTTAACACATTGTGTTTTCTTATGTATAAATAAATTATTTTTTTGTAAGAATTGTACACATTTTATTAGTAGATTTTTATAAAAATTTTTACAGAAATAGCGATTAAACGCTTTTCAATTGTCAGTGGTACAAAATGACAACAGACAGATGTTTGATTGTAATAGCTGGTATTTTAGAAGATTGTACTTTTAATCATATTTGTTTTGTCGCTAAAAATTTAGCTGCAATATTACCAAATTTTCATTACAGAAGTATTAGTAAAAGTTCCGCGAAATGGGATGTAAGTTGACATCATTTTATATACATAAACGAAATTCATTAGGTGCTTGTTTTCTAGTGCTGGTTGAAAGAAACTTGTGATCTTTATAAATGGACTCACACGAAATCTCCTTTAATATGGAGGGAAATTGGACTTAGTCGAACTCACATAAATTATATTGGAGGCAGTTTTCAGTTTTGGGAATTGTTGCATAAGTATTATAACATTAGTTTGTATTTAAATAAAGAAGAACTTGATGCATTACAAGCAGACTTATTACTTGTATGATAATGTTTTGGAAAATTTCTATGGCACATAAAATTCTACAATTTAATTTTTCTAAGTTAAATTTGTTTAATAAAGGCCCGCAACATAGAGAGTCAAAGAAGTAAGCCTTTACAGATACAAGAAAAATATCGTCTAATAATGATAATAGGATCAGGGAGATCAATGTGCCTCGATCTTGTTCCTCAATTGTTAATGACAAAAGAACTCTGGTTAACTCAGGGAATTGTTATTAACTTGTATGACGAACCAGGATGTTTCTTTAAACTTAAAAGAATTTTTAAAGACGCAAGAACAACAGGCGCTGGTTTAAATACAGTAAATATTGTAGAAAATATCGCCGATGGATTAAAAAACTGTGACATATTAATTTACCTTGATAGTTTAGTACGGTAAGTTTAATGATACTGTTTGTATTTATTATTGTATCTATTAATGTCTGTATATGCGTTTTGCAGAGAAGAATATGAAGGGACAGATAATTGGTTACAACGTAATTATAAAACTATAGCAAATTTATGTACACAAATAAATGAATATGCACCCTCGCATATGAAAGTAATTTTCTGTTCAAGGTGTCTTCCATGTTTTTATGCCAATATTATGTTGGAACTTGTTACAAAATTATCAAGCACAAACATTGTAGTTGCTAGTGCCCATTATGGTTTAGAACTTATATATACATTTGTAAGTTCGTTTGGCCTTACCCAACAAAATTTTGGCTGTCCACCTGTTTGGGGTTTTTTGGGTTAGTTTAAATATTAAAGTAGAAAACCATATTTTCAATTATATATATATATATATATATATATATATATATATATATATATATATATATATATATATAATTGAAAATATATAATATATATACTATATATATATATTAAAGAATTAAATTTGATTACAGGAATCAGTCACTTTGTAGATGTTCATCATATGATTCAAAAGTGTGATGTATATTATCCAAATAAGAGAGCTCTAAATTTAAATGAGAATATGATACTACCACTTGGAATTCAACATTCCGAATTAAGGTGGTTTTTTTACATGGCACATGATAAATATCCTTATAAAAACTACTTTACACACAAGGTACATACTTTATTGCTTTTTTTTTTTAAATAACATGAAATAGCAAGATTTTCTTTAGGCTCTTCTTCGGTATCAAATGGGCAGATCAGAAGATTTTCCAAAATGTAGAGCAATTTGTGATCTTCTAAAATTATGGTACAGTAAGAAAGAAAGCATTGGGGATGAAATTATATCATTGGGAATTGCGTCTGATGGTAATATAAAAATATATGTAAAATTGTAAACAGAAAATGAAAACTAATTTAAATTTTTTAGGTTCATTTGGTATCCCAAAAGGATTAGTATTTTCACAACCAGTTTATCTAAAAGAATGTGATGATGGTTTGCGAATATGGGTTCCTTTCAAAGATTTTCCAATGCCAAACATGTCACTTTCTATATTCCAAAGCCTTATAGACACTGCTATTTATATTAAGAAGAAAATAACTGAATTCAAAAACAGTTTTGATGCAACAAATTTTCAACTTATATAAATATGATTTTAGTGCTTTATATTCACTAAACAAGTCTATATTTATTTTTAATCACAAAATCATAATTTTATTGTATCAATTAACATACATAAATAGCAGTAAATTATACAAATTTAATGTATAGAATCAAATTAATTGTTATAATATACATTTATAATCAATAAAATTGCACATTTTTTTTACAATTAATGCTTGACATTAGATTAATTTAAATAAAAAATATTTGTGTTCATATGACTTGAAATAAACAATAGGATATTAAAATTAAACTTAATAAATATAAATATTTTTACAGTGTTATTAATGAATTATAAGAGTAATAAAGTTTCTTAAGATAGATTTATTACCTAGTAAATACAGTTGAATAAATTAGCTAAGAAAAGTAGCCATTGATCGCTTAAAAAAGATCTCTGCATTTTATTACGACACTTCTCATGAAAAGATAATTTTAGGAATAATACTTTTCGCCATGCGTAGTAATATACTTAAATTTAATGTTACAATTTTCTTGTATACAGAAAATGATATAACAAACTGTTATAACTTAAATCTATCGTTAACAACTGGTAATCTATACCATTTTATACCTAATCGACAGTTTTTTATACAGGATGCTGTATGTCACAATGGTAGACAAATGGATAATTTAATTTGTATTATCGTGTGTCTGTTTTGTCTTTGCTATTTAAATTATGTGTACAATTCAATTATAATATGCCTTTTCGAAAATATTGAACACGCATCGCTCATTACGAAAGAAATGAAAATGCGTAAAAAAAAAAATAAAATTCTATTATATAATTTCATATATGCATTTTAGTAGGAAACGATATATCAAAGATTTCGAAACCAAGAAATAAAAATATTAAAAAGAGCCAGGGAACTTGAAGAAAATATGTTCAGAAACAATTCTTTGTTATAATTTCTTTTTGTCTGTTGCGAGTTGATAAAAAGTATTGTGCTGTAAATTTTACAATTGTTTGTTTTTTACACCGACGATCCTCAATTCTCATAAGTAAAAAATGAGTGTTCAGATTGCACACCATTATAATAGATATAGTAAAAATTGCATTCTGACACAAAAAATCTCTGATAATTTCAAAATTATGCTACAAAATTGATGAACATGACGTATGATAAATTTTTTTAGGCAGTTTTTGCTCGAATAGCAGCACGCTTTCCTGTGACAGCCTAAAATGAATAATCAGTCGTTAAAATACATATTAAAAGAATTAATATTAAGATAATTATTAATATCAAAAATAAAAGTAATTACCTGGAAACCAGATTTTATACTAGCTACAGAACATCTTGAGCCACAAGTTTCACACTGTAAGAAAAATAGTCGAGTATCTTTTTGAAGAATAGTGTCCGGAGAACGACAAGTGTGGCAGGTGACATATTCTTTAATGTATCTCCTAAGAACATTTTCTATTTGTTTCTGTTGGAAACGACCCTTAATTATAAGTTGACTATTTCCATCAACAGAACCGCTAGTTCCTAATTCAGCAAGTAAAAAGTCGAGTAAATGTTTTGGTTGCCTATGAAGTGTTTTGCATATCTACAATTAAAAAGTCATAACATAAGTAATAGTGAAAGGATTTGCAGTTTGATAAATGAAATAAACAAATAATATTATAAAACTGACTTCTGTGAAATTAGCAAACGATGTCTTTTTGGTGCCTATGCGCACTACTTGAGGAGGACGCATGACGAACTTCTGCTTTTTACCAGCAACCATATCAGGATTCTTTTCTCTCATAATATTAAATACTCTTACCAGCAATTCGTCATATGTATAATCCCTATCGGATCCAACCCAACTTGTCTCTTCTATTAATAAATACAGTTGTTATATAGTATTCGTTTAATATGTGATTGTGAATATTATGGTAAATAAATTTATGTCTAACCTCATTGATTATATACTATGTATTTTCTTGTAAATTAAATTTATTTCAATTTATGTTTATTTATTTCATTGACTGTTAATGAAATTAGACATATGCATGTAAAAAGTATGGAACTATTAAATAGTTGAACAGCAGCAGTTGCATTCAGTATTTAAAGGAAGAAAAAATGTTATTTTAAACATAATCAACTTTGACATTTAGAAAAATGATGTTCTCATAACTGAATGAAACTACCAAAATATTAGTTCGAGAGAAAACAAGTTGCAGACACGATTCCTTGGGCACTTTGTTTCCTGTTATTTGCAATGTTTATGGAAATATTCTTATTCAATATTTAATATACAATAAAATATTCAATGTACATTAAATTTATAATTACCAATATTCAATAAAAATGTCACTGCTAAATTAACTGTCAATCAACTTTTAGAGAATATAAACAAAAATCATATTTTCGTTAGAATGAGATTTAAAGTGCGAATATGATGTATGTACTTGTGATTATTATATGTAATATATATAAGAAAACAGCAAACATATCCCTTACCGTACTCTGCACTTCGCTCAGATTCAGTGCAGCATGTTAACAAATAATGAGTAACATGAACAACTAGTTACCCAAAGCTATAATATTCTTATAATATGTAATATTTACCATTTTCTTTATCTTCGATTTCTTTACGCTCTTCTTCAGCCACTAATTCATCAAGATCTTTTTTTTTCTTTTTTTTCTTTTTAGTTTTTGAGAAGTCCATATCTAAGTCAAAGGTATCATCCACAACAATTTCCTCTGTTTGTTGCTCAACAACATCCTTTTGAAATTATAACGGAATATAAATAATTATACTACACGTGCAATGATAATTGAAATAAATAGGCGACCATAGAAACTTAGCCACCTCTTTCTTTGTATCAGGTAGTGCTGCATCAAGTTCATCTAAATTAAATGCTTTTTTCTTCTTCTTCTTTTTTCTTCCAAAATTTTCTAAATCTAACGCTTCATCATCCTCGGCAGGCGCAGGAGGCTCCGGTTCTTGGTTTTCTTTGTCACCACTAGTTTCCATCGCGTCTCCTATACTACCACCTTCGTTAAACGCAGCATCAAGATCAAAAGTGGTTTTCTTTTTCTTTTTTTTCTTCTTTAAGGTAGGATCAAATACCTACATATTTTAAAATTATTGAATTACATCTACAATTATTTCTATTTATGTATCTTACGTATTTTGTAAAACATTACAGTTTTATTAATGCTTAGTTATTCTAAATAAAAATGCATTTCCATTTAAAAAATAATAGAATCCACTTGGATATATCAAATGTACTTTGATGTATTTTTATTAAATGTATTACAATAATTTAGAAACATACGATCGTCAAATATTGTATTGTATTGCATCATAAACATGAAATATATTATCGTGACAAAGCTAACGAATTATCTGTCGAAGGATATTACATTGACGATAAATATACATTCTTTGTAGTGATAACCACATGGTTTTGAGGTTGGAATCTAGAAAGTAGCATTATTTTTGCTTTACGCAAGTTTCGTGGTAAAATCTGTACGCACAATGGAAGTAAATTTCAATTTCATGTTCATAGGTATTAACGCATTATCGAAAAACGAGAAAGTATGTCAAGATATTCTTGCTCCCATGCTTTCCCCGACACGACACCGATTCATTCCCAGCGATATTTTTTTTCCAAGTGTGATTACATACCGAATCTTCCTCCGTCATTTTGAAAATTATTCTATATATTTTGACGTTGTCGACAAAAACTTCTCAATTTCCCTGGCTCTTAAACACAGAACATCATGTTAATCGCGCGGGCCTAAATCCTTCCCTACTACTTGCATACAGTGCATTCACGTCTTGCTAACGAATATTGCATCAGAAACTCGACGTTTGAGCCTAAAGTGTGATTTACACGGTCGGGTAAAGATCCGTTCGAACTGCCAATTCATCGTGTTTCTTGACGAGCTTTTCCATTGGTCGACTTCATAGCGCTGACCAATGAAAAAGAACAATCGAAGATTGTCTTGTAATTTTCCAGTCACTCGTTATTCTGTAGGAAAATGAAAATGATTTCACTTCCTTGAAATTCTTTATCGTTAATTTGTAATAATAATGACTTTCCATTGCAGGATAATACTCGCAGGAAACAAATTTTAGTATAATCTGTTTTATGAACACGGTTAGATAATAGATAAAAATTAATGTTTCTACTCGCGACGATAATATTATATTCGCTGAGAGTCTATAAATTTTGTATATGTATAAAAAGCCTACATACATATATACTATCGGTAGTTTGTACTAGTATCGAACTGAGGATACGTACATATATATATACACACGTACATATATATATATATATATATATACATTGAATGTCTCATTATTTAATCCCACAATGTTGAAGGGAACGTTTCGTTGCAACGACAAGTCAAGGAAATATCATTCTTGTATAAACAAAATATCATATCGAGTCTCGATTGTCAACACATTCAAGGGAAATTAATATGATCGACATCAAAAGCGGAAAGAGCAAAGTTCAACGTGAAAGGTTGCCCGTGCCTAAAACAATTTTTTTCCATTCAATAGAAATAGTGATGCGAAAAGTTTCGTATCAGCGATAAAACAGTGATGTTTAGTGATGCTGTAGTGGAAAATGTGTTTCACATTGTAACTTGCATGTCAATCGCCTAATAATCAGAAGTACGTATTACATCGTAATCTTAATGCCTGTCAGTAATTTTTGTTACTATTGAATTTGTTTTTATAGTGTTGTTTATGTATTTTACATACATCACGTATTATATGTTTACATGTGTCGTGTTACTTGTACATTCCAAAATATGTACATATTGATGAATGATATTGGTGGTTCGCAAGATAATACTGCAATGCGAATTTTCTTATAGAAATATAAATCAGCTGTAGGTTGCCTTAAAACCATAGATAAGAAGAAAACTATATAGATAAGCGTATGACTTCATTATTCACTATATAGTTAAGCGTATGACTTCATTATGTTCTTCTGTGACTTTGTTAGAAATTTTTAATAATTCTCTTTCACCTTTTTCAACAATTTTACGCGAATTATTGTCCCGCAATAATATCAACACAGTGAAGCAATGGTACTTGCAATTACCGAAAATAATAATTTTTTTAGTTTGGATCTAATATTAGTAAATGATAATAACAGTAAAATATTCAGTTGCATTCGTCTGACTTTCTTGATCCTTTTTAGAAAAGATTTTTCTGGGGTAAGATTTCATCTACAATCACCAGCGTGATTTTTTTTGATTTAACAGCCTTGGGGCTTAATGTCAATGAATTAAGTTGATATTATTTTAAATTTTAAAGCATCAGTAAGGCTTTGAAATTGTTCAAAAATTTGAAAATTTTCTAGGATCATAGTTCATCTGAATTATTCCGTAAAACTTCTCTTCTATCGATCGTATTTGCATGTAAAATATTAACAAAAATATAAATAGAATATTTGTAAAATTATAATTTATACATTTAATAGGCTTCTACGTTACAGAAGTATGCATGTTCCTTTATGCGTTTGTTTTTCAACATGCATTAATACAAGCACGGATATACAGAATCGATAATTCACGCGCAATAACTAGTATTTTGAAAATACTTTGCATTTTGTGTGCATACAGGGCGTCCTTATATTAAATGACCAACCTGCAAAGGCTTAATCTTAATCCAAAAGAAGAAAAAAAATATTCTTTAGAATATTCTTTTCTTCTTTTTACGTATAGATTAAGCTCTTGCCGTTTGGCCGTTTAAGTTCGGGACACCTTGTATACGAAGATTGCGCTGTTATAATCTTCTATGATATCTTTCTATTGTAATCCTTGTGAAAAAAGGCAAAACAGATTAGATAGAACAATAATCTGAAATTATTTGTGCCGGTGTCGTTTTTTTTAATTCAACTTGTCAAGGATAAATTTTTCACGAAAATATTTCAATCGGCAAAGGGGGCGTACGTACGTACATTGAGAATTGTTCAGGCAATTATTTGCAGCGAATGTAAATTCGTAAACTCATATTTTGACGAGAAACACTCGAAGATGGCAGTGTTACGATTTTTTCGAACAACCCAATGTTTCTAATAAGGATATTATATTCAGATGCGTTATACCATTAAAAGTGTAACTTACAGAATCGCTTAAGTATCATCGCTGTGAAATTGCAATGATGAATGTGTACAATGTTTTATAATCTTCACGCGTGTGTCGTCATTGCATGCGTGACGACAGATGATCGTGAATGTTTATCTGTTTCTATATAACTCTTAAGAACAGTAAAGATATTTAGTCGGCTTGTTCTCCCGTTCGAAATACATACACAGATATTTGAATTGTGTCCGTGGTTTTGATTGATTTGAAAAATCGTAGAACTTCGTACGTACAATTAGTTAGCGTTATTTAATTAATTTAATCAAACAAACTGAGAAGAGGCATAGTTTTTTTTACCAAAACAATTCTCATTGTACGGTAGAATCAAGAAGAAAGTAACAAAATACACATCAATGCGCGATTCGTTTATACTTCTGTTTTATGACGTAAGTGCTCTATTTAAATATTCTAATCTACGATACATGTAAATTTTATGATTTTCATGAACTGTGCCGTTTTTATTATAATTATTAACAAAAGCCTGCAAAACAATGATAATTCGAATTCAGCGCTCGTATTCGATTACACAGCATTTAAATCTTATTTTCACTGTGCAGCAATAATGCATACTATTGTTGCTCGATTATTATATTAATAACGTTTATTGTTGCAATAAAAAAAAAAAAAGAGCGACGTATTAACATCAATGGATCCAGGTTCAAATCTCGAACTCGTGAATGAACTTCGATCGCAAGATTTCGAATCGTTTTTCTTTCTTTGTGAATTATTTGTAAAATTACATAAGTGTAACTAACTAGAGATATTCTTTCGTAAAAAAAAAAAAAAAAGAAAAAAGAAACTCTCTCTAGAACTTTTTAAACTTTTTCTAGAAAAATGACCACGCACAAAGGGATTTCAATGTCGTGTGAGGATGGTCTCGATGTCTCCGGTAATGAGAAAAAAGTGGGCGGCAATGAAGAAGAGGAGTTAACAATGAAAAGGCCGAAGTGTAAACTCGACGCGAACGGTCGGCTAAATTTGAAAGACATTTTACTGTCTTTCAACGGGCCGGTTAATCAAGAGCAAGCATGGGCTTTGTGCTATCAAACCGCCAAGAGTTTGTCACGTTTATCAGAGAACAATTTCTACGAAATCACGGAGTTATCGCAGATCGTCCTTCACAAGGATGGCGATGTTTGGCTTGGCGATCTAATCGGTAAGTTGAGTCAATCTCTCCCTCTCCTCACCTCCCTGTGTTTTTTTTTTTCAAAGACTCATTTATTCTTTTATCGTAGAATATCTTATCGATGTATTGTGCCGTAGTAAATAAAATAAAAGATATCAAAGATTATTAAAAGATATCAAACAAAGATTACATGGAATACATTATATAGTAGTCGTGCAATATTTTAATATATATTTATACAGTTTAACATATAGTACATACGTATGTCAGGTATAATATTATAGTTTTAGTATTTTATAATAATGTAATTTATAATAATTATGTTTCTGTGGTTATTATTTTGGCACTACGCGGGACAGAGGTGCACCAAGGTTTACTGTATCATTAAATATAGTTGTCGCATTGTATGCCTATGTATATCAATTCATGGTATCTAATATGTATATAGTGTGGTATGTAACATAATTTTTTGTTATATATAGTAATTTTCTATAGTAACGTAATATATTTAAGTAATGTAATTATAGATGAAATATCTTAGTATACATATATTATGGTATGTTAGAAATTTATGAAAGGTAAGTAATTGTACAGTGAAGTATATGTATAGTATACGTTTGTAGTTCGACATAATCTTTGTGAAGTTCAGCATTTGCAAAAGATTCGGTATACTTGTCCCGTTAGGTTTGCACGATTGATTAACAGTAAGAAGTTTTTCGATAGGGTTATTAATATACATGATCGCACAAGAAAATAATCAGAAGTTACTGAATTTCGCGTGAAAACTGGTCATCATTTCTGATTATACGTATCAAGTGTGTTAATTTTAAACTGAGTTTCTTGATGTTTTTGTTACAGAATCTGGAAAACCCCGCGTCTCCGAGAAAAAGGTGAACACTTAATTTTCAATTAGATTTTTTATGAGAAAATATTAATAGTGTCGTACATTATTTTATAAGTAAACATATATTTCTTATTTGTGCAGGCAATATTCTCGTTAGGCTTGATGATATTCAAAGCGCTTGATTTCGGCCTAGATGAACAGGAAGAAAGGCCTGTATCACCAGATTTGGAGAACCTTATAACATTAATGACACGTGCAGATCAAGGTACAATCGATTCGCAAAAACCGAAGTTCCTGGAAATAAATGCAGAAGTCACTCATTATATTTTATTTACCGCGTAGAAATTGAAGGAGAAACGGAAGAACGTCCGCAAGAGACGGATGATGAAGGCATCGAGCGGGACTCTAGCGATGCCGACGTCGATGAATTTTTATCGCAGAAAAGTAACGATACGTATGACGAAAGACCGTCGCTGTATTCATTAAAAAACGTAATGCAAGTAAGTGAAGTGAAACAAAAATTTAAAGTGAATTTTTTTTATGATGAATTCTGTGAAAAAATACAAAAAAAAAAAGAAAAACATAAAAATTATTCGTATTAAATTTCTTGTCACTATATGTATAACTCTTATAAAAATTTTCTTTTTTAAATATCGATATCTTTCTGTATCATTTACCTATATTTTTTTATTCACAAGTTAACATTCATTTGTATGTATAGTTGTGTATCAGGCATATGCAAGCTTCTGTGGAGTCTGCTGAAATTCATTATAAGGCTGTGATACGGGCATTCGTAGCTGAGGCTCTGGAACTGTCATATTTTTTGGATACAGTAGCGGCTAATAAATTGCACGCTAGTCGAAGGGAATCTGTTACTGATAGCAACAAGCATACCTCGATGTCTGTTCAGAACCTTGATACGTTAGATTTTATTGATTGGGTAAGATTTTTACAATGCATCTGCGAGAAATACATATACCATGTTGACTTATATTATAGGCTTATATAAATAAGAATATTCTAAGAAATTATGACATAGACTGTTTCAGGATCACACATTCGCGAATTATATATATTGGAAATTAATATATTTACTGTGTTGTAAAGTAGAAATATCTTGCGCATGACATATATACATATATGTATCAAATTGTTATAGTCACATTTAAATTGTGCACAATTCGCGTAAAATAGAACCATTGATACTATTGTGTTGTATAATATTCTGTGCATAAAGTTATTTATTACTTTGCAAAGATAAGATATTTGAGACTTATTGACTTGACTCTCTATTGTTGTAGACTGACATTAGGATTTGGAGGGCTATACAAGTACGTGATTGATAATAATATTTGCGCACGTAAAAATAATATGTTAGAGCTTAGACGAGATTATTAAGCACGCAGCATGATTAGTTTCACGCAGTCAGCGTTGTCTTCTACAGAATTATAAAAATATCACCCATCAGTATATATTCTACATGCATGCGTTAATTCGATTTCAATTTTAATTTGTTCATTCCAGAAATTAGCCACTTTTAATGTTTGTAACTCGTTGTACGAAAAAGTTAAATACGAAGTGACTCTTCGAATATTCTATGTTGCACACATATAGTACTGATAATATTAAATATATTTATAAGTGGAAAAAAAAAAATTAAAGAAAGACCTTCCGTTTAAGATTTTTCTCTTCTTTTTTGAAACTTTAATTACACTTGTAAGATTAGAAAAATTAAAGGAACTGTTTTAATAGGCAAGATTTTGGGTTCAAGTTATCCAAGAATTGAGGAAAGGTGTGAAACTGAAAAAGGTCGAAGCTAATTTGAGTTCGAAGAATCCTACTCGTGGACGCGGAAAGGGAGTTGAATTTGAACTAACGCCGTACGAAATTTTAATGGACGACATTCGGAAAAGAAGGTATCATCTGAGAAAGACACCATCGCCGAAGCCGCATTTACGGAAAGACGCGCATGCTGTTATTCTTGAATTTATTCGGAGTAGGCCACCCCTGAAAAAGGTAACGTCGTACTATATTAAAAATATTTTATTCTGTGTTCTCATTAGTGACACTTCGATATATGAAGTTACAAATTTTTTAAAAGTTTCAATAGACTTTTAGAGAGATATAATTTTATACAGGCATCTGAAAGACAGTTGCCACCTCTCCAAAAGGAATGGACTGTTCGGGAATTGCTCATGGAAAGTATAAAGAAGCCGCCAAATTTAAGACCTTCGCGCAATCGATACGTTCCAAAGAGCGAAAGAATATCTCCTCAGTGCGGTGAGTTATTATTTCACATTTACATACTCAACGACAATCTCTTGCATGTTATATTGTTTTGCGAAATATACCGTCTTTGTTTGTGTACGACTTTGTTTGTGTATTTAATAAATTCATGAAAATCAACACATTAAGTTCATATCTTGTATACCAACAATTGCGATGTTACATCAATGCATCAATCATATTGGTTACTGGTTCATGTGTGGTACCTCAATAAATCTCTCTTCGCCGAGCTCATAAGGTAAATAAATCAGAATTTTTTAAGTGTGCGGTGATACATCTTTTTCTTCTTCTTTTTTTTTTTTTTTTTTTTTTTTTTTTTTTAGAATGATGATTGAGAGAGTAAGAATCATAATATACGATATCACACGCCTTATTTCACTCTGTCTTCTATCAATTTCAAATGGATTCACGGTGAATGAATAACAGTAAGTGATTCTCTCGAAGCAACTAACTTTCATACTCCTGCAAAAGCAGTGAACTGTGCTTTCATATCGATTCATCAAGCAGAAACATCTTAACCGAGTTGGTTCATCCGTAACATCAATATGGTCGCGTCCGTATGCTTAGAACTTTATGGACCAATGGTGTTGCATACACAAACCACGCGTTGCACACGTGCGGCAGCGTTTTTACAAAAATATATTTAACCGAGAGTACACATGCGCGAGGAGGAGAGCGCGAGCGCAGTGCCTGTACGGGGTCGTATATCTTTCACCCGTAACATATTCTTGCGGGGTAGAACTTGGTAATTGCAGCGTAGTGCGGCCAGGAGAGTGGTATTCGTGCCGTCATTTTCCCATTTCTTTCTTTTCAACAACACAACAATTCACATTTACAATACAAGTCGTAATATGACAATTGTCTAACGTTCGTATCCCAATTCTCGAGAGTAGAATTTGGCAATTGCAACGCAGTCCGGCCAGAATAGTGGTATCTGTGTTTCTTTCTAATAATAATAATAATAATAATAATAATGATAATTATCCAACGCTCGTAATTCCGACTATACATTTCATTGTTAAATATCCTCCTGTATTAACCACATTGGCTAATGAGACTAGTTCAAAATTCCTCCTCCAAGTGTGATCGTTCGAGTCGAATCAAGAGACGTTCGAGAGAGAATTAATTTCCGTGTTTAGTCATCGCCCCGTTGGGGGGTGAATATGGGTCGTGACTAATTTTTTTTTTTTCATGGAGGAGGAGGAGGAGGAGGAGGGGGGTCGATCCGTATGAATCATGATACACGGACGGTAGGCCGACTTGAAGCATTTCAAGACCCCCAGACCCGTTCGCGATCAATAACCGAAAGCGCAGAAAAGGGCGAGAGAGAGCGAGCTGACGTCGCCCGAAACGTCATCCGTGCAACGCGCCCGCTTGAATCTCTCCTCGATTCCTCGCGTGGTCGTCACACGTTCGCCCGTTCACGTCGGTTTGCCATCGTGCTCGTTCGCTTTTCTCTCGTTCAATCGGAATTTCTTTATCGTCTTCCGTGTTTCGTCGAGCATTTCGCGCGCGCGCGCTTGCTTGCTTGCTTGCTTGCTCGCATTTCCGGGCGAAAAGTAATGTAATGGATGGTGCGACTTGAGCGTGAAATTCGATCGCGTTACGTGTAAAAAAAACCGTGTAAAGCGAGTAAATCAAGTGTACCGAGAAACGGGGATAGGCACACTAATCGAGAGCACGTGTGCTTGATGTACAGTCCCTGCCAGTGGATCGGCGAGTATCGGTGGGCCACGGAAGACCCGACACGATGGAAAAAACGAACAGATGAACGAGGAGATCAGCTTGGATGCTGGTAATCGAATTTTTTTTCCCCCCCCGACTTTATCGTTCGTCGAACGAAGAGAGAAAGAAACGGATGCTTGCTGGAAATCGTTTCGATATTGACGAGCGCATCTTCATTCGCAGGCAGTGAGATCGTCGAGTCGAGCGAACAGATTGTAGAAGAATCGGCAGAACTAGTGGCTTCCGGTTGGACGTCGTGGTCGTTGCAAGTAGAGCCATTGTAATGAATTATATCGACGCGCAGTATGTTCGGTTTAAAATATTCTTCAACGTCGTTCATAATTAGTAGTGAACACTTCATCTGTGAGAATAGAGTTTGAATAGAGAGGTGAAAACTGTAACATCCAGTTTGAACAAACTTGGACTCGCTGCCGAGTAATCTTGGCCTTTGACAGTACAAACAACGAGAAAGAAATTACCTTCTAGAAACAAAAACGAGTGAATAATCCAGCATTCTGTTCTAAGTGTTTTAATACTAGAATCTTATGTCAAAATCTAATATTAAAGTCTGTTTGAAACAGTATCTTTTCAAAACACAATGAGATAGTCAAGGAGCTGTTTATGCCGTATGCACGTCAAACAGACGAGAACCAAGGAGGATTAAAACCGGACATACTGTCTATATTGTAGCAGAGGGAAAGAGCAAGTGTCGAAAGGAAGGAATAATATTGCCGATCGTAGGCGGTGAGTCCCGCATGATAGTCCTGGGTGAAGTTCCACCGTCGCAACCGGAGCAGGAACAGGAACCCGCGCAGGATGTGGCGGCACAGTGGCTGCAGACCGAGAATCAAGCGAATGCCGCGGTCACGGCCACAGTTGGCACGGTTACGGCCAACAACGTGCCGGCGACCGCGAGCCGAAACCGAACGAACGTACCACCGGTGCCGCAGCCGAGACAGAGAATCGGCAAGCCAGAAATTAGGGTTCCGGGAAACAGGAATCGTAAGTCGCGTAGAAGGCGCATTATGGTTACAGGTAATCATACCATTCATCTATTTTTCAACACACACGGGTAACATACGATGGACGATGAAACTCATTTTTTGCTACTGATGCAATGATAATTCAACATGCGATTATATTTCGCATGATAAATATACTTGATGACAGAGCGACGAAATGTTGATTTCAGATTTTTGACTGATTCAATTGTATTTCACTTATGACACTATGAAAAGAAGTTCTTCCCCCCGCCCCCCCCCTTTTTTTTTCTTGAATGTTTCTGTGTAATGTTAATGATGATGTCTGTAATCTTACTTGGGTTCGCGCAGGAAGCACTTGTGTATGTACTTAGGATTTACTGAGGTACCACAATTTTGTGAATATTTCACCCTCTTCTTCTTTTTTTCTCTCTTTTTCTTTTTCTTTTTTTTTTTTTCCACTAAAGCTTCACGTGTCGTGTTATTCATTAGTCATCTCAACGTACACGCTCTTCTTTCTCCGACAGCTCTGATTCGACACACGTGTCTCGAGTCTGTTTCTATGAACGACGTTCTTTTTTTAGATCATATCCAAAGTGCTATCGATGTGAAGGGCAGCGAGTCACCTTCAATGCCGATGAAACCTCCTCGAAGGGATCTGGACAGTTCGAATTCTGCGACCAGTAGAAGGAAAGTAATACCTGTGGATTTTGATTTGAAGGTAGATCGTGGTTTTCATTCTTCTTCTTCTTTTTTAATTCGCACGCTTAATGCGTACTTTAACAAACAGCTTGACGCGGAAGACGAAGATGACGACGAAGATTACAATGATGAATTGGCAGTAACAAGATTTGAAGAAGACGATGAAGGATCGAATTATTGGCAATTGAAAGAGGATTATACGTATGGTGATAGGGATAGCGCTCGCGGTAGGCATAAAGATCAAAGGGATGACGACGAGGCTGATTCTGCAAACCCTTGGCGAAGAACTGGTGGTTTACGTTTAACCAGGAACGAGTATCATCGATTTTGTGACACCCAGCTTGAATGTAATTATCGTAATCGATGAGAACTTAGAAGAACGCTAGAAAATACGTGGTTTTAAATTTCATTGCTTTCAGCGTACGATCTTGCGACGCAGTGTCCATCTAGAAGAGCGTCGGCACGGAAACATGCAAGACGCAGTATAGCACTCACAGCGTTGACTGGTACCACGTCTCTTCCTCATTCGAGGCCACAGAGCCGTCAGCACATAGGCGCAACAGAGTCGTCGTTAAGTCAAGGTCCGAGTCCTAATATCAGCGTGAATCCTAGTCCGAGTTTGAGCCCCCAGCCGAGAGCAAGGCAACCGCGACGATCGCAAACTATTGCCGAAGGTACAAAGGACAGTGAAGATCAGAACGAAGACTGGCAAGATGATAAGGGACAGGTACAACTTGCAAAAATCAATCTGTCATTGGAGCAGTATGTTTCAAAAATAAAAAAAAAATAAAAAAAAAAAAGAAACTTCAGAAGAAGCTTCATTTGCAAATTTTGTTGGAAATAGATTGTCTGGTAACAAGAAAATATTCTTTCTTATAGAAGCCTACGTTAGGCGACATGTTCCTGGATGAAAGGCTTTCTTTAACTCTGGAAGAGATTGTGCATATTCGTAGTGTACTAACCAAAGCAGAATTGGAATCTTTGCCCGTAGAGGGTCGAGTAAAGGAGGATGTAGAGAAACGACGCGTTTGTTTCCTTTGCTTAAAAACTAGATTCGGATTGTTAGGACCGTGGGGGCAACGTTGTCGTTTGTGCGAAAGGACAGTATGTGTGAAGTGTTACTCCAAAGTAAGCCTTTGAAATTCTTTTGTTCAGTCAGTTTGAATTTAACACGTTTTCAATTGTAAAACGAGTAACTCGCTGTGTTGTAGATGCGAATACCAACAGAACATTTCGCCCACGTCCCGGTAGTTTTATTATCTCCTGGTCTTCTTCTTTCCCCATCATCTTCAGAGCCAGACACTAGTAAGAGTTCTTGGTTAAGAGGTACCGGAGCAGCTGGATCTGCACCGGCATCACCAGCCTCCAGACGCAAGAATTCGTCGTTGAAAAGCGTGACACCTTCATCCACGCCTACTACTACACCTGTTTTGATACTCACACCGACCTCCACACCGCCTTCTCATGCTCGTCGCGAAACAGAGACTCAGGACAAAAGGTTGACTTTCCACTTGCTAGTTTCTGTCTCAAAAACTTTTTGCTTTTTTACCCTTTTATATAAGAAATTCTGTTTACAAGTGGGTATTCTCCGTAACAAAATTTGTTTGTACAGGAGTTGCAAAAGTACTGGCAGCCCAGCCAATGTACCATCACCGAAGGCATTCTCCAGTTTTACTAGTCAAAGCTCGGAACAACGATTAGTCGCAGAAAGATTGAGAGGCGTCTCTATGGTAGTCTGCCATGACTGCCGTATTATGGTGATACAGATAATTAAGAGTTCGAGAACAACACGGGCTACGATACGGAATAACGTTATCTCGCGACTTACTTTGAATCTTTCGCCAGCCTACGTTTGAATTCTCTCCGATAAAGCGAAGCTCTATGCACGAGATTTCTGTTGGATAAAATGGTGCATCTCGTTTTCGATTCAGCTAATGAGTAACATGCTATTTATGCCAATAAGTGAGGCACGTAGATTAGATTTCTCCCTCTTGTACCGGGTGTGCTCCGGATTCTTGTGCTCCTTACGCCACAATATCTCCTACAAATAGTCGTGGCTACGTTTGAAAAAAAAAAAAAAAAAAAAAAACAGGCACAACAAGTGCTACATATCGCGAATATATCGCACGTTTGTTTCTTAAAAATTTAACATTTAACGTTACTTTTTTGTGGAACTTTGTTTTAAGAAACGAAGTTCTTTCTTTGAGTAAGTTCGTTCAATTTTTTGTCTGTGCAAAAGAACTGTCACAAGATCAAAAATTTCGTTCGATTAAGTTCGAAGCGTTGAATATATTTTAACACAAATAAAGATTCAACGGAAGAATCTAATATAAAAATCGGCACACAGTGGCATTTAATATAGTCTACGTACCTACATCAGGCTTACATCTAAGTAGATCGTTAATGCATGCAAATTTGAAAACGATACGATTAGAATCGAGTATTTAATTACGATAGCTAAGGTTCCATTTGGTTTTCTCAACAACAATGAGCTGTTTTTCGCTTTCCATTTCAATAATCACTACTAATAATTATATCGATTGAAAAAAAAAAAAAGACAAGCTAGTATGTGGTTGCATTGCGCGCTGTGTGTGTTCTCAGTTTATAAAAGCTGAGAGTTTGCGTTTAACCCGATCAGTTATCTCGGGATTTTGAGAATGTGTATATATATATGTGTGTGTATATATATACACATTATATATATATATATATGTTCCTTTCGCTCCCACATTGTTGTGAATATTCAATCTAAAAAAATGATATCGCATTTATCGTAAAATTTAGTTGAGAGAAGAAAAAAAAAAAATTATCATAAGCAAAAAAATCAGCGAAGAAGAAATAAAAAAACGTTGAAATACTTAAATGTAATCTACGTATATGTGCCAGAACGTTCACGCAATAGCGATCGAATTATAATTAATTCTGACCAATAGTTTCAATTATGCGATTACCAATTCGAGTCATTAAGAAACTTTAGTTTTCTTCATTATCCAATTTGCTAATATATTCATATAACGTGTAGTTGTTGAACAATTTTAAACATCGATAATTATGTTCTTGAACTTTATATATCGATAATAACTGTGTTCGAAATTTAGATCTACTTACGTTTGTCAGTAAATTTTGTTAATAATCTACTTAAAAGTGAGAGGTACGAATACATAAGCACACGCATAATAAACTAGCGAGAGAATCAAATACTCTGACCCCAAAGGAAAAGAATGCTATTTTTTGCGTCCGCGTGATGTCAGTTTATTTCAAGAGAATATATTTAATTTGTAGAAACGAGTCAAAGTCGGGTGCACAATTGTATTATAAGAATTTATTAATTTAAAAATCTTTTTGTATGGCATTTGTGATATTAATTTATTATTTTCTACGTCTGTTATTTATTATATTTATTTAATTAGTTAACAAACGTTTCTTTATAATTGTACATATAATTATACACCTATATGTCATATATTTCATATGGATATGTTGTGCAATTTTTCGTATTTTGTTGCATATTATTATTCGTTGAAATATTGTTTCTATTTACATTGTTATTAACGCCAAATTTTTCGTTTTGTGTTGTGAAAGAAATTAATAAGCGGAGAAGTGGAAATGAATTTAAAAAAATAAACGGAGAGAATAGTGGCTCTTGTTACAGTCACGTTTATAGAAAATTAGTACAATTAAGTGGCTGTTCGCTTGCACTGATTGAAGGTGTGCTATTAAAGTGGAAATGTACAAATGTAGACCTACGATGGTTCAGAGTACAAACAAAGAATGCGAATTGCACTATAATAATTAAAATGCTGGTATTGTATCTGGCACTGGATTATATATACATAAGAACAGCGTGGTAAATTTATCGATACGTGTAAAGTGCATTGGTGTATTTTACAAACGGGTGAATCAGTTTGATTAAAGATGAAGTTTATTTATTTTTTTAGTCACATAAGTAGATTTCCCAATAATTTCCAAGCAAAAATCAAAATAAATATATGTACTTTGTATGGTACTTCAAGAAAAAAAGCATTGTACAATAAACAGATTTTTTCGAACAAGACAATGTAAGAAAGCACCACGACACTTTATGAAGAATATAGAAACATGAAGTTCTATTTGTAGAAAGTTATTACAATAAAAATAAGCTGAGAAAAACTGCTAAATAACAGAGTCACAATGGGATGATATTATAAGATATATAAGGATTTACACGATGGCAATTGAAAAAGATGATTTATTGTATTAATTTATTGTTTTTTTTTTTAATGTACGATGTATGTATACCTATAAATAATTAGAAACTTTGTTTTTACGATAAAAGTGACCAAAATACATTCTATTCCGATTCATTACTTAAACAGTTGTTTCTTTAAACAAATATTTTTCTTATTTTCTACTTTTATACTAAGAGATTCTTATTTCCATAAATTATATCTTACTGCAGTATTTTACATAACGACACGTTGAAAAATATAATTTTCTCTAAAATATTTTTTATTTGTATTATATATTAACTAATACTAAAATGTAAAACTATTGAATTATAATGACATTGACAAAAAAAGTAATGGCAATTAATGTATAAATGTTAGTTTATATAATATATATTAATTTTTAGAATCAATTCCTCAAATGATTGCATGCAAAAATTTTCATTTGAAAGCAAAAGAAATAAAAAAGAACTTATTAATAATGAAATTATTAATAAAAAAATATCTAAAATATAGATAAATCTAGACGTTAATAAATAATTCTATTTAGGTTTCTATCATCTTTACAATAAACTTTCACTAAATTTTTCAATGTGTATCTTCTTTATACATTAATTAATGTAATATATATTAAAGCTTGTACATATGATACATGAGAAACAAGGTAGTATATACAAGTAATACTGATCAATTACAAAGTTTACAATGAATTTATTTAAAAGACTGAAATCCGCGTTAAAGGATGAAATACAATATCAGTATGACGAAAGTTCTAGAAAAAAAAAAAAAAAAAAACAACAAAAGAAACATCATCACAGCCGTTGATTTCTATTTACTGCTAAAAATGTAAAATCGTGCAATCACAAAATATTGAAACATTTATTTCAAACAGAAAATAAAATGTAAATGTGTAAAAACCGGATATTCCATGCCAATAATATGTATATTGAAAAATAATACATACAAATATATTTTGGTATCCGTGTCAAATGAAAATAACAAAGTTTCCTTTTTTTTTTTTTCATTTTCAGTGTTGTGTTATCTATAACTTCCGTGATGGACTCAAAAAAGAAATGATAAAAATAATCTCATGGTTCGAAAGAAATACTCTCTTGTCTGACTTAATACTACTTTTTTAATTTCAGCATTCTTAAATATAGAATACCTTTTGTACATACATGTTAAGTAGCTATTGCTGTTTCCGACAGGTAATGCGTTATCATCATGCGTAAAGTACGAATTCAGCGCACGTTGCATTGTGACGAAGTATGCATTGCAGATACTCGATGATGGTTCTGGAACCTCGCGACCGCGTCAGAAATTTAAAATTGCTCTGCTCCACCATACAGCTTTGGTGTTGTTTCCCCACAACGCTCACGATCGCCAAATCCGCACTTTAGTCATCACGTACACTGCGCATATTAAACGAATTTATACATTAAACGAACGTGATTTTATTTACATTTGAGCGACAAATACACAATGGTCGTTCTATCGAATCGCAATAATGCTACATATTATTTTATCCGTAATTCCAAAGAAACAGTATCAGTATGAAAATTGATCTTTGAATATACGGTAAATACAACTTGTACGTTCAATCCAAGTTGACGACAGATACTTTTTTTTTCTTTTTTTTTTTTTTTATAGCGAAACATGAGCCATGTTATTACGCTTATGCATAGACGTAAAGATCGTGATTCAGTATTTCGTTACAATTGCATAAGAAAATAATATGATAGCTCTCAATTTTTCGACGATCTGTTTCATGGTAAAAGAAGAGTCGTATTTCTCGTAAAGATTCGAAAACATATATAAAAAACTTGAATATGTGAATTATATACAGAATGCGAGAAATGTTGATTTTGGAACTATAATTTTTATTTCTAACCCATTTTCTTTTTTTTTTTTTTTTTCTTTTCATACCTCGTTCGTGGTATTTAATTTTCACGCAAGTAAATAATATACTCGATATTTATTCTAGAAAATTGTTTACAACGAAGTAAAGAGGTAAAAGCTAAAATATTCATCTAATAAGATTTCAACATTCATCTAATAAGATTTCACCACTGTAATAGATTAATAATATCAATCATCAATAGTTCGTTTTTAAGCAACATTCCTGTACAAGATGTTCCGTTGTAGTAACTGTTCCTACGATGAATGAAAACTTCGTTCTCGTACTTAAAAAGCTATGTTAAGAAAAATGATTGCGACAGAGCATATAAGAATAAGTCTCTGACTTTCTTTAGTAAAAGTTGAGATCAACATGTACAGGAATATCTTCTAGTAAGAATAAACTTAAATTTCTGTTAATAAATAAATAGTATAGACGCATGTTGAAAAATGTGATGCTTACTGGAAGACGGTATTAAAGTCAGACTATAAGAGATTTATATTTTTGTTATTCTCTTTGATGAGAATTGCAAGGAATACAGTTGCAATACTTTAATAATTTAAATCATCAATTAACATTGTATAAAATCATCAATTAACATTGTATAAAATCATCAATTAAAATCAATGTAAAAATCAGTAAAAAACAAAAATTATTTTACAAAAGAAAAAATTATTCTACTAAAATTTTGACGAAAATTGTCCATTGTCGTAAAGGATACAACGTCAAAAATACAAGGAATAATAATAAGAACGTTTTGAATGCGTGCAACCATGAATTAATACTGAAAAAAATAATCACAGAGGAGTCCAAAATTAAATATGTTTGCAACTGTACTCATTAGTTCTCTCCATGAACCACCACTCACATTAAAGTGCTGAACAACAAATTCGGTTGCCCGTGCGAAGTCTTCCAGTTTTATTTTTAAATTCATGCAATATATAATTTTTTATAGACTCCATTCAAAATAACATGCTTATTCGTGATTTGATACTCAGCACTCTGGTAGCGCGGTCTTCTTTTTTCCTTTTTCTTTTTAATTTATACAGAAATAATCGTTAAACAATGATTAACGTATCAGACACGTAGCACAAATACGTTGTGGCCCGATACAGTCATCGTGACAAAACGCGCCACACTGCCGGCATATTACCATAGCACCTCGCATATTACACTCGCAGGGAGGTGGTGGATCTCCACCCATGATCATACCAGGTGCTCCGGGTTCAGCGCCACCTCCTCCTCTACCATCCGTGCCCCTTCCTTTCAACGTTACGGCCTGGTGCGAACCTTCTCCTGCACTGGCTGGTCTACCACGTACTAGATGTACTCCAACACCCATCCCGGCAATTTGAGGAGGCAAAGGTGGAGCAGAAGATGCTCGCGGTGCACTGTCGCCGACACCCGTTCTCTGCACCAGTATATATTGACCCAATCCGCCTGTTGTCGTTGATCCTAACTGCGCTACGGTATTGCTTTCTGGAACCTAAAAATATTGTTTAATGATTAAGCAATTTTTAAAATTTTAAGGTAATAATTTAAATTTATAATATTTTCCTTCCGTAGAAGCTATAATTGCAAATTGGTCGGTCATAATAAGAAATATATTTTCATTTTCTTTTACACCCTGGTTTTACCTATTTTTAAATTCTGTGATAGAATCACTCTGTAAAATAGATCATTTTAGAATTTCTGTTGGTTGTTGCTTATTTTGAGAGTATCACGATTGTTTCTCCACTACTTTTAGAAACTTGATTCTAGTAAAGTAGATTTATTTGTTTAGGTACCTGTATGATACAGTGATCATCACAAGCCACCAGCAAGATTAGCACTGTACACAGAGAAAAATATGAAATAATACATGATACAAAGCTTGAGCTTCTACTTGGTATGCGATTGTTCCAGATATAGGTTGTAAGATTAAATAAACAGAAATAAATTGTCCATGAATGTTGAAACATATTCTAGTTCGTTTTTTTTAATTTGTGAGCAACAACAAATCAATTACAAATAAAACTAAATTGTACAAACAATGAACCCTTCCTTTTTCAAAATAAAATAAGAAAAAATGTATGTATAAACTACCATTGCACAATTTTTGCAAGAAATATACCATACCTCTGTTGAAGCAGCTTGACGCGCTGTCGCAAACACATGTCTGAACATAACTGCTTGCGTTTTATTTTGAGTTTGTTTATTTTGTATCGTTTGCGATGGTTTCTGAGTTTTGACAGTCGTAATTGTACGACCACCAGATTTATTCGTCGTGAATGCACCATCACCTCTGGCAAGTAAACTAGGCGGAGGTTTCAAATGAGCCTTCAGTTGATCTCTATTTGGCGAACTTTGTATGACCTAAGTGACACACATTTTCATTTTATAAAATAAAAATTAAATTCGAACTTCTTAAACGAAATTTGGATCTGTTAAAATTACCGCTTGACATATCTGATAGCTGCGTTCCAAGTTAACTGCACCAGGTGGTTCTTTCGTAGTACTGCGTGATCTACCTCCTCCTTGTTCCTTGTTACTATTCCTGGAACCTCTCTGACTACCCTGATTATTAGAACGCGAAGATTTTGAAGACACTGCAACCGTCGCTCCAGGATACTGATGTTGTTGTATGGTCGCTACGACTTGTCGTGGTTGTGTAGGCGCTGAGGCTTGGTGTTGAATAACGATAGTATTTTGTGCACGATTTGGAGGTTGTATGCCGATCGCGGCTGTCACGGTATTTGGGACTTGATTTTGATTCACGTTATTTCTAATATTCCGTGCATTGTTATTTTGTGTACTTAGTTGTACCACTTCTTCTTGCGTTCTCATTATATTTACTTGCGAGGTTGTATTCTGTTGATTCTGGATTTGAGCAGTAATTGGGGACGTGTTGTTCAAAGTCGATGCAGCGTTTTGATCGGAATGAAAGCTAGTTTGTACAAATCTGATGGACTGCAGTTGCGGAAAGGCAATAATAGGCGAGCTTTGAGACTGGAAATTTTTCATTATGCAACTCGTTCCTGGTGTACCAATTGCAAGACCCTCTGACTGAAACGGAGTTCCCTGAACAACTGGCAATTGTATACAGTTGACCGATTCGACATTGGAATCGGCATTAATAAATTGTTGCGGTGGATTAGTCGAATCAGTGGAAGTAGGTGTCTCGTTGCATTCGTCCTGAGTGGTCACCGTAATGTTAGTGGCTACAGATCCATCAAGAGCTGCAGCTACTAGTGGCCATGGTACTTGAAGCTCTTCCTGAGTCTTCATGAAATAAAATTAACTTGTCTCAATATAAAAATATATGAACGAATATATATACAACATAGAAATATACGATATGAATATATTAGAAGTGTCTATCGCTTACCCTATTATTATTGTTTATGTTATTAACCGTGGGGTCTACAGACCAGCTACATTCTAACATTTCAGAACAAACGTAGTTGTTTGCTTCTCGAAGGGCTTCGTCTTCATTCCCACTATTTACATCTTGCTGCTCTCTGGTAGTCTCCGCCTGTCCCGAGACTACCTGTGTTTCAGTTTCTTCCGTATTATTTGTTCCCATTTCCATACCGTCAAGAATAGGATATATTATTTCTTCGGAGCATCTTGAAATCTCTTCGTACGCTTCGCGCATTTCTCCCCTTACCTAAAAGAGGTGTATCGCATTTGTTTTTTAATGAAACTTGCTAATTTCAGGCTGTGAATCTTTACAAACGATATAAATTATCACCTCCAACTCATGAATACGTTGTAACGTTTCACTGTCGATTTCCATTCCTTCAGGAATTTGTGATTCACCGTCTGTTGCATTTTCGTGAGAAACCTGTGTTGTCTCATTTTGATTACTATTCATTAGCGTAGAATCATCCATAACAATTTCAGTTGGTCTAACTTGCTCGTGCGACGGCGATGTTTCGAGCATAGTTGTAGTCTCACAATCAGACATTGGATAAATTTGTTCTTCCAACATTTGGGATATTTGCTCCTTTGAAATTTGAGGTACCTGATCTACTGAAGTTTGAGATGTACATTCTGTTGACAATTGGGACGATGTTTCCCTAGATGTACGAGACATTTGTTCTGTTTGTTCACTGGACCCTGGTGAAGTACTTTCTTCCGGCAAGAGTACAGTATCTTCTTCGGATACTTCGAGGATATGATTCTCCATTGATTCAAGATTCTTTTCATCTTGAGGTATATGAATTTCTTCGTCGTATGCGTTTGAAATACTTTCTTGGCAGACCTGACTTACTACTTCATTCTCTTCAATCATGTCTTGTTTTTCTGCAAGATTAATAACTTTCTCATCTTCCTCAAATTTGTCCTGATGCATTTCAGTATCACCTATCGTTTCTATAGAGTTTATGTTTACAGATTCTATATGTTTTTCATCGATTAATGTATGCGTTGTTTCGTTATATTCTGTTGGTAATAACTCTTGTATCTCTGTTGTTTCATTCAAATCGTCTGAATTACTTATACTAGTTTCAATTTTACAATTATGCTCTTCGATTTTATCCTCGGACATGATAGGACAGGGAGTGTCCGATATAGGTGTATCTACATTGGATTCTAAACGAAGTCTTAAACTCGAACGCGTTACAGCTCCGCCAGATCTTGATTCCGCAATACAATGAAGACCTGACCTAAGTTTAGGTTCACGCTTCTCACCCCATATAGGCTCAAAATGTTTAACTTTCCATGGATCCAATTTATTCTTGTCTCTCTCTGCCTCCATTTTCAATCTTTGTTGATTCTCCGGAGTGAACTCCCCCTCTGCCAAGCGTTTACGCCATTCTAAGCAAGCTCGCGCAAAGAATTCGTTATTTAATCCAGATGTAGCAGCATCCTGACAGCAACAAATAAAAGTAATTTTATAGAAAATAACTTTAAATTTGTTTATTTACGAAAATAAACAAATAGAAAATAACTTTAAATATTTCCGAAAAAAACAAATATGAATATCATGCTGTTAAAATTACCTGTCTATCTACAGCAGGCAGAAGTTGTGCAAGTTTCCTTTGATACAAAGGTGGCAAACCTTGAAAAGTATGCCTATTCAAAAGAGCACGTAAACTTGTGCTTGCTAAAATACTCGCTGGGGATTCAAGATCTACAAGACCAGCCTCCAGTTGTGCAGTCGCAGATAATCGTTTTGTTGATCGTCTACGTCCAGATTTCAAACTAAACCCTGGCAAACTTGCTAGGACTTCTCTCATTGTGGCAGCAGGCTCTTCAGTTGCTACATTATATTAAAATACATAACAACAAATTAGTGAATTAATGCAACTCTGTTATATTATTTGCTTGCATTTGGTATTAAGTATATTTGGTAGATGTATTATTTTGGCTTACTAGCATTGATGTGCTGTACATTATTAACAGGGGAAGGTGGATCATTCGGTGGTGGTGGAGGTAGTGGTTTAACGACAATCCTTGGAAGTGTACGAGAATTGCCAGCCGCGATTGTTGTATTTTTCCTACGCCTCTTGGCCTGCTGTCGTAGTGCATGTTTGATGACTTTTTTACTGTGCACCATGCTAGAATAGCCAGAGCAGCCTGGACTAGTTTCACACCCTTCACCTTTGGCAAGCTCTACATCTGTGTCCATGACAGTACCTATACTGTGTACATTGTTGATCGAAATACCGGCTAATCGAACATAAACCCACTACAGCACTGTATCCGGGTTCTCCGCGTTTTACTTCATATTGTGCAGGAAATGTTCAGCAAAACGCTTTGTCTCTGAAGAGAATAAACATTCCTCAATAACAGCACCTTACTGACATTTCGATGCGAACGAAACTTGAACGATTCGGAAAATATTGCTCAATCCATGTCGTTCAAGAAATTTCCGTGCGCGAAAGGTTCAGTCGAATTTGCAAACCCTACTGTTTCTCAATCCATTGGCAAAATGCCACTCGGAAAAACTCGCAGAGTTCCGCTTCTGTCAGCCATATTGTATTTACATATTTATACCATGAAAGCGCCATCGACATAGAGAGCGCTTTGTGTTTCTGTTAATATTGTAATTCTGCCCCGAATTTAACGCCGTGCATTTTTCTTCACTGACGAGTTTTCGTGTTGCGTCGATCAGCAGACTCTGAAAATACGAGATAACAAAACTGAAATTCAAAGAGCGAAGTTATCATAAAACTTATGTTCAATAATTCTTATATTAACTTGAAATTTATGTTTTACGGTTTGTAATTAACAAAGAGGAACAAATATTCTTAACGGTGCAACAAAGAATGCAAACGGAAACAAATAATTCGAAGAAATGCAAATAAACAGAGATATGCACACACTCAACCCACACACACACACACACACACACACACACATCATCGTGGAAGACCAATGAGAAGACAATATTTCAAATCGGGATAGGAGAGATTTGGACTTTTGATTGGACGGTACAAAATATTGTAACAAAAATTGCGTAGATTCTACGGTCGAATGATTCAGCATGCGAAACGATATTAGTCATTTTATTAATCGCATGCGAGGCGACATTTTTGTAAATAACAAACTACGTGAAATCTTTTAAAATCAGGGAGATCTCGCCAGAGGATTTTGCCGCCCATTTTGGCTCCATTGTCGCGTAGATCTGTAATAGCATTTAACGCTCGGTGGATAGAAATTTTGTTCGTTCTTTCCGCAATTCGAGAAATTTCACATAAAATATATTGTCTCAAGTCAATAAATTAGCCGCAGAACATACGAAACCCCCGTGCAAGATCGACCTAAGGATTTTTTTCTTGTAATTGCCATTCTACATTTCCCGCCAACATGGCAAATATGGCGGAGCTCGTGTCGTTTCCCGCCAAGCCCTTGCGGATGTCTTCGTATGGCGCATCTCGTTCTTATACCAGTGTAAACTAAACGCGTTTTTTCGGTGTTTTTCCTTGAGCTTTTCGACGAAAATGGGTCAATCGGACGACCTGGAGGATTCTACTTACAGTAGACACCAGGATTTGTGTCAGAAATTGAATATGGATGCAACTTCTGCGTCTGAAGCTTGGAAATCCTACGAAACCATTCGTCAAAATTACACTCTTGAGGTAATTTTTCGAATTGCCTGTCATCTCGGTCATTTTGCGTTTTGTTAATTGTTTCAGATTAAGAAGCGCGGCTCCTCTGTCCTCTCTTCATAGATCGAAAATGTATTCCTATATGACAGTTTATCTATAATGTACAAACTGTCTTCGAGTCTTTTGTTCAATGTTTAATATTGTTGAATTCGCGGCTTGCTTTACTTAACCGATTAAAGCGCACCAATTTAAAATAATCAGCTTCGTTGCTTGTACTGGCTGATATGAAAAGCACTTTTATCTGAACACACAGTGATCAATTTATGGAAGTGTCTGATTCATAACTACCACAATTTGATCTTATACTGTTTATATATTGACATGAATTTTATGTATCATTGCATTTATCAATGTCTTGCAAATATACCTTACTTTTATTTGTTATTATTTATGATATATATTTTGAGATTTTAATAAGATTTTTAAGATATACATTTGGAAGTATCATTGTGTGTATGAAAATTCTGTTCATTTTTTTGTTTAGGGTGACCAGTTACATTGGATAGGATGCGCGTTATATGTAGCTTGCCGTAAATCTTCCATACCAACTGTTGGGAGGACTGGCACTAATGTGGAAGGCAATTGCGTTTCACTAACACGTTTGTTGCAATTGTGTAATCTGCCATTGATACAGTTTTTTACAAAAAGTAAATCATGGGCTGACATGGCCAATATGTCACAAGATTTCCGCTCGAAGATTGAAAAACTCGAAGGGAATTTTGCAGTGTCAATGGTTATATTCAAAAAGTATCAGCCAATTTTCACTGATATATTCAAAGATCCTGTAGATGATATCTCAAGGCCACCAAGATCTAGAAGACACAAAGCAATGCCTTGCACACCTGC
The DNA here is from genome assembly GCF_011392965.1 of Frieseomelitta varia. NCBI lineage: Eukaryota > Metazoa > Arthropoda > Insecta > Hymenoptera > Apidae > Frieseomelitta > Frieseomelitta varia. The sequence continues at coordinate 153,022 of NW_025109161.1, read as the reverse complement.
AAGAGTTTTTGAATTTTGTTGGACATTGTTTATTTGTATAAAAGGAGCATTTCCAGATATCTCTGATGACTTGGTCAATTCTTATCATCTTCTCCTAGTGTGTTGTGATCTTATATATAGTAATGCTCTATTGGCTAATAGAAAGGATCTTTTAAATCCAAATTTTCCTGGTAAATATATGCTGATGATACATGTAAGTTCAAATAGGAACAACTGATTTTTATTTGCATTATTTGTTTGCAGGTTTACCATCAAACTTTAACGATGAAAATTATATTCCACCACAAACAGCAAATTGCATAGTTAGTTTGTTATGCGAACGTCACGAAGCTATTATTGTTGAAGCTAAAGTAATTAAGGAATATCATTTGAAAAATCATATTAATAAATTATTCAATGAAAGAGTTCTCCGTGGTGATCAGGCAAATTTTTCTGGTATTTTAGAAGCTTTATATTTCGATGGCAATAGCAAAGCTATTAATAGAGTTTATGAGCAACATGTATTAAGCGTTGGAGACTTTGATGAAAGGATTTTCTTAGGTAATTTCTTACTCTGATTAATTTTTTTTTATAGATCAACTAGCTTGTAAACTTGCTTATTACTAAGGCAACAATGCTTGTAAATAAGATGGTGCTTTTAGCTGTATGCCTGTTTGCTTTATATATTTTTACTTTCATAAATATAGATTATTTGTAAATTGTAGATTTGAGAAAATAATTTCATAGAACTTATATTTCAATATTTAATTAATATTTAATATCTAATATTTGACATCGATTTATAATGACATTTTATTATTTTTATTTACGCTTAAAATGTTTGTAAATGGCAAAATTTTATGTTTGTATATACATGTCTCAAGTACAAATGCGTTTTCTTATATATTGAGCAGGATAGAAAATAGAAGAGAGTAAAAGGAAGAATTAGCTATGTGGTTCTTTATCATTAAGGAATGATTCATTATTTTAATTCATTTTTCTAATTAGAATGATTGCAGATGTAATATAAATTTTTGGGATAAATGATAGTTAGTAGATGAAAAGGCAATTACAGAAAAATTCTCAGAAAGAACAATTTTAAAAATATTTACATTTTGTTTGGCCTTATTTTAATCAGAATGAATCAGAATGAACAATGTGTGTATAGTAATAAAATAAAAACTTTCATCGCGTACAGCCGGTTTCGAAGGCTCCGTTAGATTGTAAAGAATTTTCGGCATTAAAAAAATTTTTTAAGAAATTTACTGTGATTATCTGTACAAAATTGGCAAGGTTACTTCATAGATTTGCTTATGTTTTTTTTGATTTGCATTTTTTAATAAAAGACAGAATATTTGGTAATCTTTATTTTGTCTTTTTGGATAATTTTCATTTCTTACTGTTAATCAATTTGTGTTTGCTTTATCTTGATTGTGGTATAGCTGATTGGAGGAGAGTGAGATTAAATGGGATATCAAGCTTGGAAATTGTTGGAGGAGATATAGCTTATCATGCTAAATTATCTAAACATATTTTCATGAAAGGTAGGTTTACAGTATATAGAAAGCTGCACTAAAAAAGCAAGAAGCTTCATAGTAAATAGCATTATGCTTTGGCATGAATGCATTTAAATTGATTAACAAAAATAGTTGTATATAATTTATTCTAAAAATTCAGAAGGCAGAATACAAAGTGAAATACTATAAATATTGCATATGATTTTGCATTTCAGGTCATGATGCCAGTAATAATATTGGTTCTCCTACACAGATGATGAATGTTGGTGATCTTCATGAACAATTTCAAACGAAAAAAGAACAATATAGTGGAGTAAGTATTTAAATAATTATATATATACATTTATCGTTTTTTATAAGTCTTGTGATTTTAAAAAAATGTATGTTTACAGCAGATACAACATTTAGGTCCACCCACTCCATTAACTGGACGTAGTTACCTTAGACCAAAAGATATTACCAATGTGACACCAGTATCCACTGCAACGCAAAGTGTAATTCGGCTTCAAGCTATGTTGGCAGGTCAAACATCGCCGAGCGAAAATTTATTACAAATTTTAAATAGTTGTTCTCAAGATGTAAAGACGCTCGTCGAGACAAAGGTCAAAAAGCTTGGAGAACAATTTTGTGCCAACTATAACAAAAGTATAAACGCGAATGAAGCTACGTCAGATTTTGGAAAAAAGAGACTCTATTTAGGACAAACTCTTTTCTATAGGCTTTTAGAAATGATTTTGAATGACGAGAAACGCAAGAAACCAAATTACGATGTTACGGTATGTTGATTAATCGTTTAAAAAGTAAATAAAGTTAATCAGTAGATGAATAATATCTTGATATGTTGATATGTTATAGAATCTTCTGATGAAAGAAATCTTTATTCAGTGCTTATTTGCTTGTTGCCTAGAGATAGTAATTTACTCGTACAAAAGTAACGATAAGATCTTCCCTTGGATTTTGAATGCTTTGAATTTAGATGCCTATTATTTCTATAAAGTGATAGAAATTATAGTTAGAGCGGAAGAACAGTTATCTCGCGATGTTGTAAAGCATTTAAATCAAATAGAGGAAAAAATTCTGGAATCACTTGCTTGGCAAAGTAATAGTCCTTTGTGGGGTGCCATTCAATCTACGTCAGAAGGTGTACCAAGTTGCGAAGAAGTTTCTTTACCCGGTATGTTGGAAACTGTTGACCCGAATATTCCGGGACAGCCAGTATTAAGAAGAATCGCTTTAGACCGTGGTACTCATCACGATGTGCAACAAAGCCCTATTTCTTCTGCCTCAGAAAGATTTCAATCTCCAGTTGCAGCATCTGGTGTAGCTAAAAAACGTTTGTTCCCTGATGCTAGAATTAGTGGACAAAGCGTTTTACGTGTAACAGGTCAAAGCGTTTTACCATCGAAAGTTTTAACCATCGATAGCAATTCGAGAATACTTCTTTTACCTGAAGTTCCAAGATCAACTAGTGCACAGTCTACAACTACTTCGATGACAGTTAACAGAGAGTCAACAAAACCAAAACGAACTGGTTCCGTCGCTCTGTTTTTCCGAAAGTTCTATAATTTAGCTAGCGTACGCATGCTAGATTTATGTGGCTCGTTAGAAATAATGGACACCGATTTAAAGAAAAAGATATGGACAATCTTTGAATACTCCATCAAAGAACGAACAGAATTGATGAAGGATCGTCACTTGGATCAAATTTTAATGTGTGCAATTTACGTGATATGTAAATTGGCAAAAATGGAAAAGAATTCGTTCACTGAAATCATGCGATGTTATCGGTTACAACCGCAAGCAGAGTCTCATATATATAGATCAGTACTTATAGTTAAGACACCGTCTGGTGAATCGCAGAAAAATAACGAAGAAATCGGAGAGAAAAATTTATCCGACAAAGAAGCTAATGTGGCACCGCCTACGCCTTCAAATATGGCTGGAACTTCGCAAAATTTTGGCGAAGAAACGCGCGGTGATTTAATTAAATTCTACAATACAGTATACGTACCACAGGTGAAAGAAGTGCCGAATAAATTGGGATTAACACGCGGCAGCGTAGTGAATTTATCATTAAGTCCGCTGCCGAAAGGGAAACCTCCCACAAGTTCACCGGTGAGACGTGTCACGAGTAGCATTATGACACGTACATTAGATCCAAAAGCTATTTCAGCTTCTCCAGCACCACAACTTAGTTATTGTTTTAGTCGTAGTCCTGCTAAGGTAAATCAAAGTTATTACACATCTCTAAATATGTAATAAATTAAAATTTTATTATCAAATTCGAAATTATCGAATAGTTACATTTATAACTATGTCTTTGTTTTGTAGGATTTGGAGGCTATTAATAAAATGATGATTTCTGTTGATCCGAAGAGATCTGTCGGCAAACGACTTTTATCTGATGAAACCGACGTGGAGATGTCAGAAGGAACATCTCCGATCAAAAAGACAACTGCATTTGTTGCGCGTAAATTAGAAAACATAATTGGCGAACGACGTACGCAAAATCAATAAGTGAATATAACATTAACTTATTGGAAAATGTGGATAACGAAAGGAAAAGTTTAAAAGTTTAAAAAGTTAAATTTTTAAATGTTTTCGTTTCCATTGAATAAAAAAAAAGAATTGATTAATCAAACGAATATCGAAACCGAAGTCGAATTTTTGTTTCGTGGCTGTGTGGTTTAAATGAAACGTTCTCAGGTATGATTATGAACAGAAAGGCCGTATAATACCTGATCGTACGTAAGAATACGACAATCTTATATTAAATAAAGCCAGAGTTATATTTCCAGTGATACTTTTTTTTATTATTATTTCAATAAATTCAATTTAAAACAAACATGTTTTAAACGTTGTTTTAAAGGAAACAATTCCGCGATGTAAAAAGGATTAATTGGGCAAAGGATAATTTGGGCATTTTCTTAGCTCTTTTTAATTTTAGTTCAATTTTAAATATTCTATAATATATTTTCGTTAAGTAAGTATTCTATTATTACAATATCACTGTTAATAGAGAAAATATGGAAAATATATTGTCTGTCTGATTATGAATGAATTGTTCGATTTTCGTATTACACTGGAAATGATTCTGACTTTTCTGGATATCACTGATCAGTGATATTTTAATAAAGTTACATAGTATCTTTAAAATTATATACAGAGTAAACCAATAATTATGTTCATCTCAAATGTCTCTGCTGCTTTTAGGTGTATGAAAATTTTTATTCAGTAAGAACAAAGGTTATAGCAGTAATGATTTTCTGTTGTAAGTGAAGGGGTTTCGAAGATATCAAGATCATTTTCAATTTTTTAAATGGATATATTTTTTTTTGATTCATTGATCGATGCAATTCGACATTCTCTATAAAAGTCTATTAATCTATGTATGTCGAAAAATTATTAATTTATTTAATAATTAGGTACTTCAACTTTAGTTTTGTAAAATGCTTGAAAGACTGTATGAATAGTATTGTACTAACTATACTGTACTAATTTATGGTACTAATTTCTATTAACAAAATTTTTTCATATCTCCAAAATAACATTTGAGATATCGCGAAGTTATTGCTTTATTTTGTATATTAATTTATGTATAATATATGATGAATTTGTAAGAGTTACGGCCATAGACGTTAAAGAAATTTTATTTTACCAGTAGATATAAGCATGCTACAAAGGCAGTCGAATGCTCAAAGTATGCAAATACGATTTGAATAATATTTAATTAAATTTAAATAAAATACGATTATCCGATATATATGCATCGTATACATCGTATATATATATATGTATACACGGAGAATGAATGTATGAATATATATTTTGATTATAGTAAGTTATTCGCGTTTTTCGAGATATGATTCGTTCCCCGAATTGAAATTTTTTCAATTTCTGGTCACACATAAAAAGGTGTGTAAGAGTAGGATGTAAGAGTTCTTTTTGATTTGAATTTGATCTCATTAAATTTGTTTTTTTTATTATCCAACAATATATGTTAAATTACAGTAATAACATTACTATTATTAAGATTAGAATGATATTTAAATGATTTAGGATTTAAAAAAGGAAAAACTCGTCTGTTCAAGAAATCTGTAACAAAATTGTAAGTGAAACAAAACGGTCAATTTTTCGGAAGTCGTAATGTAATTATAATAATAATATTTTCAGTATCATTATTACATATGACACAAATGATGTATTTGCAATCTTTTCGAGCTAGGATGATATAATTTTATAAAGAAGAGATTTTGTTTCTCATTATACATTTATGGCAGTTCCTCTAACGATTTCTTTTAGATAAAAAAAGATATTGTAAAGAGTTTTATTGGCATATAAGAATTATTAAATAGTTTATGTGTATATAGTATTCAAAAATAAATTAAAAAAATAAAAGTCAGAAATTTTATACGTTACAACGGTGTATTTTCGATATTTTACATATTCTTATGTATTATCTACATTCTGCATAATTTTCAAATTTTAGATTTCTAACGAATATATATATATATGTGTATATATATATATATATATATACATAATCTAATTATTCATAGTTTCATGTACTAAGGATATTAAAAAAAAGAAAGTTTTAATAATTGTTGCAATTTTTTTTTATTTATACAATTTTAATCTAATGTCATGAACATAAATGATAGACATAATTTCATATGTAAAAAAATTCATAGGTTAGAAAACTTGGAGATAATTATGCAATTTCTCTTTAATAATAGTTATATGTTCTTATTTAATTTATAAAATTAAAAACTTGTGTTATTTAAACAGTAAAGACACTAATTTATTTTTAGTAAATTAGTTAGCTAGTAAATTATATTTGAAAGATATACTACTAAAATACATAACCTCAAAAAATTTACAAGATTCATCAACAAGCATCAGTTTATTGTAAATCTAATAATCTCCTTTCCATAGAAAAGAAATCTTCGTTTCATAATTATGTATATGAAATAATACATAAATTAATGTTTTCAATAAATATTGTGTTATATTAAAGTAAATACATTTTTGTCAGAATGCAAAATATGGGAATAAAACAAATATTTCGATGTATTTGTACTAATAGCATAAAATATAACATATCAAAGCAAAGCAAAATAATAAATAAATTTATAGAAAAAAACAAAAGGAACAGGTAATGTCAATTTTACATTTTCTAAGTAGACTTTATTTGTTATTTCTTAATTTTTTTGAATGTAAAAGATAATTTCTTAATTAAGTCTTATTTCTAAATAGGGAATCAATCGAAAATATATATCCTCATTCATTAAAGAATAAACTTTCTGTATATACAATACGGAGGATGAATGTCCTAAATAAAGTTTTTATGGAACATATTACAGATTTGATGTCAACTGGAGAAATAAGTACCGAAATTCTAGATAGAAATATAGAAATTATTCACGTTAGAATAACTGCAGATTTTAAGTTCATTAATGTGTATTGGGCAGATAATGATACAGAGAAATCTAATACAGAAGAATTACTGAAACAATGTGCTTTTAGCTTGAGGCATAAACTGTCTCAACTTCAGGTCATAGGCATGGTTCCACCTGTTCAATTTGTAAAATGTAAAGGCATAAGTGTTTTAAGGGAAGTAGAAGAGAAATTGAAAACTTTGGAATTTGACAAAGATCATGTGTCTAGCCCATATCCAGATGCCATACACCATACTGTTAGTGCTTCCAAAATCTGTGAGAACAAAGAAGATGTACAGAATGGTGAAGATGATAACTTTAAAGTTACTGTACCAGTAATGAAACATGATGTATTTGGATTAGATCATTTCCAGATTATGTCAAAGGTATATATATGTATTATATACATTTATACATATAATAGCTATTAGAATTAACAACGTAATATTTAAGAATTTTCCTTTTGCGCAGATAAAATCTTCGTTAAATAAATTTAAAAAATCAGAGAAACAAACATTAAGTATACCAACCTTGAATACATTTTCTACATTAGATCTAAAAGATAAATTCAATTTTTTAACTAATAAGGAACAGCAAGAAGAATTCAAGCAATTTCTAAATCAAAGACGAAAAGAACAAAGAAAAAAAATGAAAAAACGTTTTAATGTAGATGACATTGTTGATGATGATAATGATGACGAAGAACAAAATGATGATAATAATTTTGGAAAAAATAATGAGTTTACGGAAGATGATTGTAATGATTTTTATAATTGCAATGATGATATTGACGAAGAATTTAACAAAAAATAGTAACAGGAAATTAAGAGTATTTAGCATATTTACTTTACATGAACATTAAAAAATTAATATTATTTCAACATGGTTAATTTTATTTTATATTACATTTGTACACAATGTACAATTCAACTTCCCTCTGATAAATTCATGACATGATTTATTACAATATTCATCCAAGTGATTGATCCTATTGATTTAATTTAATTTTGATTACATATATTTAATTTGTGATTAATTGCAAGCATTTAAAAAAATGATTCCGTACGTTGTATTATTATTTTTTCTTAAAGTGTTTATTAAAGTATACATATAATCATCTGAGAAAATTGAAATTTATGAAAAAATTCGACACTTCAACATTTAATGTTCGAAAACGTGGGCTAATAACTGAGTACTGTTATTTCTAAAACAACTTTACAAATTATAACATAAATTAAATGGTAATATTAATATTTGTTGGTATATAATGGTACAATGATATTAATTATTGTTTGGTATATCGCAGTACATGTACACCTAATCTAAATCACATAAGTCATACAGTTTGGCCAACTGTATTTTAAAATCAAAGAAATACGATATAATAATAAAATTTTAACTAGATCGTGTTTGCGACGTATTTAATTCCTGTTCTTGCACGGCCTTAGAATCAACTTCCTCGTTTGCTAAGATAAGTGAAATTTGTTGCTCATTTATGGTCTTAATGTTTGAACGAATATCTGATACTGTTAAATGTCTCGAATCACTTAGATTACATGCTTCTAATACATATTTATTAAAAATTTCACTTTTATCGGCATAAACATGATGTCCTGCTCCTGTGATTGCCTGCAGTCAATAAAAATATACCATGGAAATAAATTTGTTATTAAAATTTTAACATTTTTACTTTTTTCTTTATGTTCTTACCTGAACATTGATGTATGACGATGATCTAGCTTGCTTAAGTGTTTCCCAAGAGGAGTTGTCGACCCAAGATCGACTACCATACAAAAGAGTTATAGGAATTTCTGGACTTAATTTATCCATTCTTCTGACAATAGGATTTTTGGCCCAACCAAAATGTTGCATCATTGCATGAAACGCACTTTCACCGCTTTTTATTGAAAATGTGAAAAATTAATTTTTATACTTTATATTTATAAATTCGTATATGAAAATGATTTTTATTGAAATTTAAGATCAGCGCAAAGATCTTTGTTTTATGTTTCAAATTTTTAATACTTACGATGGTGTTTGAGCATTACACTGATGCAAATACTGCGAAATTACAGCAGTATCATCTTTTAATACAGGTGAAAATTTTTTTACTATATCTGGCCTCGTTTTTTCAATTAACCACTGTCCTAATAAAGTAACATTTTATATATTACATTTTTATATAATAATATATGTACACCTTATGTAAAAAAATGTATATGTTATATAATTATGTATAAAAAATAATTATGTATAAAAATCTTATATCCTAAAAATTGAAATATAAAGATATATTAAAATAAAAACTAACCAAATGGACCAGCTACTCTAACTGGCCATAATGGATTTAATGGTTCCATTATATATGCTATAACTTTTACCCACATGGGAGCTCTGGAAATTCGTTCTACAGGTCTTTCAGGAAATCCCCAAGGATCAGCAAGAATCAGATGTTTAATTCTTTCAGGATATTGCATACTATATGAAGCTGCAAGAAAACCACCCATTGAATGGCCCAACAACACAAATTTTTCCAATTGCATTTCCCTTCTCCATTCCTCAATAGAACGAACCAATTGACTTTCAGCTTCTTGTGCTTCATTACTAAAAGCAGGACGACTACTTCTTCCAAAACCTGGATAACAAGAATTAATTTTTATATAAAATGTAAAGCAGATAAAAATACAATTGCACATTATAATGTCCAAAATAAATTTAAGAGTAATTCATAATTACATGACTAAATATAAATAAAATAAATGTAATGATAGTGAATTGTCAATGTTTGAAAAATATGCAATATCACTTATTTCATAAATTGTACATAATTCCAAAGTTCAATCTTAGTCATCTATGAGTCATATGTACTGTACTCAAGATCTAAAATTATATCTCTGGACAATTTTTGATTTCTTGTTTTAAAATATAATTGGATGTAATATAAATGAAAAATAAGGGCTTATACGTTACAAGATTTTTAATAAAATTATAATTCTTTCTATTTTTTACCTAATATATCAATTGCATACACTGGCCTATGAGAAGCCAATGCATCAAGATTTAAACACCATAATGCTACACCAGCTCCTAAACCATGCAACAAAACAATTGGTGTCTTTGGTGATTCTTCATTTAAGGAAATGGTCCATATTTTATCTGATGTTCCTACAACTGGTCCTATGTCTACATACCATCCTCGATATGCAGTTCTCAAACCTACATCATTAAAATACACAATTTGTTAAATTATATGATCAATGTTTCAATTGAAATGGAATTTATGAAATGCAATTCAAACAAAATATTACTAAAACCCACAATTCACTGAGTGAATAAGGTTTATTCCTTATGTGAATATAAAATAACTTACAAGAAAGAATTTTCTTCTCCGCAGCACGTAACATAGTTGAAGATGAGCCAGACCAGTTAAACCATTCCCAAAACCAGCTAGCAAATAAAAAATATTTTTTATGAATAAAAGAGCTATTTTCTATAAATAAATGAAAAATTTCTAAATTTTACATAAACTTTACATTATGTTATTATATATTTTTAAAATTACATTTTTATAGCAGTATTATTTACGTAAAATTAATATTAATTATTAAAAAATTAATTACAAAAAGAATTTTAATTTTATTACATAATTCATTGATCACATATCATTGTACTGTATGTTTTTCTTCTTTTCAATACTGTTGAAATGCAATTTGACAAACGTAAGATGATTTGAATGACAGTGAACTTGAAAAATTGCCTCATATTACACAATACGTGATATTGACAAGTGCGATAAACATGAAATTCGCGCGGTATCAATTTTAAAAACTTTTAATGCGTAAATTAAGAAAAGAATTACCTGCGTCTTTGCACGCTATTACGTGTTTGCACGCAAAATACAATTTGAAATCGGATCAACTATTTATTTTTTTGGTTATGATTCTTCTTGTTAAAATTGTTTGCAACGTGGCCTTGAAATGCAATCCAACATAACACAGTTAATTCCTCAAGTTCCATAATTATTTTTCTTCTTACGCATTTACGCCACGTGTCAAAATACTTCTATATACGCGGTATTTATAAATATAAATCTATCGATAATTTCTACCGTAAACGTTAAAACGCGTGTCGAGACTTTTTAATTTAAATCTTAAAAACAGAGAGATGGTGCAATCGTGAATGACGTATCGTATGTGACGAAATTATGATAAATACGTGGGTGACGTGTTTCGACGTCGTCGAAACGCACAGGAATATTAATGAAAAGTTTGAATTAAAAAAGACAAAAGCACAATTGTCAGTTACGAATGTGAAATTGTTTGGAGTCGTACCTTTTCGATCTGACAATTTCATGATTTGCCATTAGCTTTCACGATGTTGTCGTTGCTCGTGCACGATGACTTCTTTGTTGACAATGCTGGAAAAAACAGTACGACGTAGCCAATTCTATTATCTAGTGACTAGAGTCTAGTCGGTGTGATTCGAGTACACTGTTTGTTGAAAAATGAGAGAGTGGGAGAATCAGCTGATGTACATATGTGCTGGAGAACTCGTGCGATTCCTCCTTTTTGTGAAATGCAGAATAGGAGTTACTTTTATTGTTATACGCACATATTTTCTTTCTAGATACGCAGTAATTGCTTTGTTATCAACGCGTTATCTTTTGTATGATACATTGTAATGATAAACAAGTGTTAGTGAAAGTAACATAACCTAAAATCTAGATAACCAATATTTAGATACATGTTGCGTATCTTTCTTTTATTTAAAGGGACACAATAAACACTTGTTAATTAACATTCGTAACATTCGTTTGCTAATGTACGTATATATGTAACATTAACATTCGGTATAGTAGATATTATTTGTTATCTCATAAAATAAAGAAATTCATGACAATCTAATTGATGATTCAATATTTTAAGGATTCTTTCATAAAATACATGTTGTATTTATAATTTTTTTTTAAATATATTATCCTATTCTATACATTCTAAAATACAAATTAATGTGAAATTAATGTGAAGAAAATGTAAAAAGAATAGAGAATAATATATATTTATTTCCCCCTCTCTCATATATATATATATATATATGAGAGAGAGAGAGAGAGAGAGAAAATAAGATAAAATACATCCATCTTACGTGAGACAAGAATTAAAGATAAAAAAAAACCTGTTGCTCATTGTTATCAAAAGAGATATACAATTATAGCGTTCCTATATAGATTAATAAGAAAAAAAAACAAGTTGACGTCAATTACATAAATATGCAATTGAAAACGTATGAAAGTATAATGTAGTTAATTTGATATATTTTAAATTTCCGAGTAATTAAATTACTCGTACGCTAAGATCTTGATAGTCTTACGAAGTAAATAGAACTAACACTTCATCTTTGTAACATGCTTGCAAAGTGCAAGCAGGGTACAATGAAGAATACCAGACAAGGCATTTTATAATGATCAGAGAGTCTCTATACACAAGCTCTGGGTGCTTTTGGCTCTCCCGACAATATGAGCTATTCATTCCAATCAGCACATCCTCATTGCACTCATGGATGATTCTCATTACTCGGTCCTATTGTTTCGGGAATTTAAACTTACGATAGTTGACACTTTGCACTATAATTTTGCACTTACGCTTCCGTTAGACGTGCATAAAAATATGGCAGAAGTGGATCAATAAAACTAAGTGATAAAAAATAATAATTTAAAAAAAATACATTTGTCATCTTTGGTAAGTAAAAAAGAAACTACATAATTTTGTGAGAATCAGAAGGAAATAAATGATAATAAAGAAAATAAAATATGTTCGATACTACCTAAACGATTAAAGATCTATAATATTGTTAATTTAACTATAGTTCACTTTTCTTAATTGACATTTACACAGCATTCAAAATGTAATTTCGCTTTAAAAATCGTGTCAGTTTTTCGATTATACCTGAAAAAAAATTGGATAGCGAGGGATATAATCAATTCGGAATGGTATCTTCGCCCAATTAAAAATATCTTTACTTTATTTATACATATGTTAAAAAAAACAGGTAAAAGGTACGAGAAAGGACATTTCAATGTACATATTTAAAGAAAAATAACGTGTGTGCACCCGTGTATATCGATGTGATGCGTGCGTCGCGTAAGGATACAATTCGGGCGTCGTCTGCTGGCACTACTTTCTTGTCTGCCAGTCGGAGAGGAATCTCTCGAATAAAACGGATAATTTCTATACCTAAAATATATTGCATGTTGTATGGAATTGCCATTTCATTAATTATCAATATTATATAATATTGAATAAATTATTAATTATCTTCTATAATAAATTCCTATACTTGTTTGAGTAGACTAAATGCAAGTTTTGTTTAGTTTGTTTCATATTAATTCTAACCTATTGCAATGGCAATTCAAACAGAAAATTCAATATTAATTTTTGTATTTCTGATATGAAACGAATTTGTTTGCTTCATTTTCACTTGAATAATGGCACATACTTAATCGATAATTCATGAATACAGTTCGAAGCTTGTTTTACATATATATATATATATGTATCGGTCATTCTTTATTGTTCTTTGACGAAGCAATTAACTATCAATGCGAAAGAAACCATTTTTCTTTGATGTATCTACGTTAGTGACTCACGATACAAAGGCATATCCCTCAAACTTCATATCCTTTTATCGTATCGAATTAATTTCCACGCGCAACTCTCTTTCATTTCAATTATACTTTCCATTTGAGAAGTGTTCATTTAATCCGGAATCCATTTAACGGAATAATTAATTGAAATCGCGCGATTCTATGTTCAACGATATATTCAAATTATTTGTGTAATTGATTGTATATCATTTAATTTTATTAATTTTAATTATCTTCGTATTTACATTTATGTGATTATTGACATTAATTATTTCGTGCGGAACAAGTTGTTCCTACTTGAATATTACAAAATAATGCGATTATTTATAGAAAATGATAGATATAATAATCAGACGCAATACTACATTTCTTTATCATTGTTGATACCATGACTAATAAAAATTGAAAAAGTTTGCATTTTTTGTTTTTATTTGCATGCGACATTACAATGGTATAATTATAATCGTCTACACGAATGATCGTCAAAGTAGAATGAATTATACCATTCTACGTACGAGATCCATAAATTAATACGAAATCGAAGAGCTTATCTAATAAAATAAAATTCAATTAACAATCTGATCAACTGAAGATCGTTTCTCTAAACACAGTTCAATCTGGTCAACTTGCTACCCTTTTTTTTCGTGATTTTCTACGGAGAACGGGGTGTTCACCTTGCAGACGACGTGTTGTTAAAAAGGATGCGTGACAAGCGTCGAATCGATCGATTCGAAAATCGTAGTCGAAGATGCGTGGGTTAATGCAAATTTACCAGGGGAGGGGAACTATTTTTTAACCGCGAACACACCAATGTTCCACGACTCACGGCACCTGTCGTACTATGCGCGACGTAGTTCAACGCAGCGGCGAACGGTGGGACGCGAAGCGGCTCTCGCGATTGGTTGATGGCGAGGGGCGCGCGGTTGCTAAGCAACGGCAACACCGCGCGCGTCACCGGCCGGCGTAGCCGGTACCAAACGCTTCCCTGCCACTGTGGCGGAAAATTACGCAGAACAACGCAGGCTCTCGTCGGGTGTAAACGTGCTTGGCGGTCTTGAACAACGCGATAAAGATAGAAGACCACTTGTCGAAGCTTCTTTCAATTCTTTCTTGTTCCTGTCTCTTTTATCATTGTTGCTAATCGCCGATACAGGGAGAGACTCAAGAACCCTTCTCGTGGTCTCGTTCTATTCGAAAGTTACGCGCTTGCAGCGAGAGCGAGAACAAAGGACGAAGCGTATTTATCGGAGCGACAAAGTTTTCTACGTTTGAAGTAAATAAAGGGGAAGATGGCAGAGGACAAGAACGAGACCAGCCCGAGCGCCGAGGGTGAAAAGCCGCCGCAGGAAGCGACGCCGTCAAAGCAGGAAAAAGAGGAGCCGAAGGAAAGCAAGGAAGAGGAGAAGAAAGTCGAGGAGAATGGCGATGGTGAGAAACCGAAAGAGAACGGCGAGGAGAAACCCACGCCAGAGCCGAAGGACATGCGGGCCATAGTACTGAATGGTTTCGGCGGACTAAAAAGTGTCAAGGCTCTGAAGAAGCCTGAGCCCACCCTCGCCGAAGGAGAGGTCCTTATCCGCGTCAAAGCATGGTAAGTTCCATTCTGATTTGTATGCACGTACCTTCCTATCGTCCGTTACGTTATTTGTTAGCGATTGATCGAATAGTTTAACAGACGATTGAACAGCTTAACGACTCAACGCCCAACGTGAATCTCTGTACAGTAACATTCTGCTAATTGGCACTTTATCTGGCTGCTCGTCGTTCAAATCCGGAATATTTTTTTTATTTAACTGTAATTATAATGATACCTGATACATTTGTTTGTTTTACACACGTAATGTCTTGCCTCAAAGAATCAATTCTGAAAATTGGTGAAGATACTGATGATCAAAACTAACAATATTCTGGTTAGTTGACGCGGCATATAGGATTTGCAATAAAACATTAACTCACTGATCAATACTCGAATTACTAAATTGTCAGAAATAACCAATTTTCAATTTTTATAAAATCAGTGGTGCCTGTTTGAGTATTTGAATGATTTCTTGTAAAGTACATGGCAGAAAAGATTTGATTTTGATTATGCATTTTCTCATACACTTTTGATTTTGATGTGTTTGCCAAAAATCTTATATGTTAATTAGTCAGTGTTAAATCCAATCAAGTTGTATCAGCAATCTTTTCTTTTCTTTACTCTATCAATATCTTTAAACTCATATGAATCAAATGAAAAGGTAGAGGAAGTTTACTAACGAAATCAAACGACATTTTGATAACGTCTCTTACACTGTTTGAATATAAAGCAGTTGAAGACCGTTGAATATGGTTGGTTTTACCAATCGGAGATCCGTATTAATTGTTTTTTCTTCTATTAATAGTCGATACAGTTTCTGAACAAGCCTAAAGTTTATAATTCACGATATATGACGTGCAGATGCAACACACGGTGTGTTTCGATCATTTGTTATTCATTACAAAGATGTGAAATTCTTCCCAGATGGGAAGAAAATAGAAAATGCATTGCTATGGCTCCGATCTCTCAGCGAACAGACCGTTACAATACCACTGCGTCTTTGAAATTTAAGGCGTGGTATCTGCTCCCCGAGACGCCGGTAATTAGAATTTCATTGCTACGCTACGAAGCGGACGAGTAATTTTATAACGGATGCAGAGGAATTCTAACAAAAAACATTGAACGCGTTCACGTTTCATTCGTTCAGCTTGAAATTTTATTCTAAGAATTTCTCGATACGAGATCTGTTTGATGTTACAATCAATTTCCGTTCCTTGCTATCAATACTAGCTAAATTTTATTCAATAGTTTATGCAATATGTTATTTTGCATTTATTAAACACAAATGGAAGATTTGGAGAATTTGAAAAATATGTTAATTCTAGGGGGGAAATTTTTTCCCTTTTCAATTTTTTAATTACAATATATTTTCTGTTATCTTCAGTTTGAAAAAGTAAAACATAAAGAAGCAATGTACATAAGTACATTCATCAAAGCATCGGAAAATGCTTTGCAGTAAAAAAATTATTCGCTGTCGTCGTGATAAAAAGGTATTAGTAGAATTCGTCAAAACGCGATACAATCTGCGCGCTGCTAAACAACCGGCTACATTTATAGAATAGTTATCCGTGTGTTTAATGTCTGCGTATGTGTTCGCAGTACGCAAAACCGAGTTTGATAAGCCGTTTAACTACATCCAACTTTGTTCAGTATCCGTGAGTACAGTTCTGTCTCGTTCATCTATTTTTTACAATTTTGATCGTACAGACGCACACACGCATACATATAGGTATATATATTTCGACATATATTCATATATGTATGAAAGTTAATCGAATAGAGTTAAAATTACGATTATGGCTATATACATATTGCATCGGAAGTAGCCAGGCTTTGGCAAACCGCGCCTGATCCATTAATTCAAACATGATAAAAAAGTTTATTAGATAGACAACCATGTTCTTAATACATGTACTTGCACCATACAATTTTACAACATTTATTTTATGCGTGGCGTTTAAATCTGTTTAATAAGAACAACATTAAAATTCAAAATATTTCAACAATTATTTTGTTTAATTTTTCTGTAATGATCATTTTTCTAACTAATACCGTTCATATAGACGGATTAAAATTATAAAGATCGAAGATAAATTTTAATACTCTGCTATATTTTTATAATAATTTTCACTCTTATTTTTTTTCTTTTTTACATTCTTCGTGTTCACGTCAACGTAGCGTTACAAATGGCGTGCGGATATTACGAATAATTCGCAGACGATTAACTACCGGTATCTCTCGTATCTTATAATGTATGCAGTAAGGTATTTCACTTTCTTTTACTGCTATAAAAAAAAAAGAAAGATATTTTACATCGAGTGTTTTCAAAGAATTCCTTGTATTTTTCTCTTTCTTTCAATTATACAAAGTAAGCAGTGATTTCGTTTGCGGAACTTCGTTTTTAGAAAGCACCGTGAAGTCGTGAAATTCGCACGGCCACTTGCACAGGACTCTCACTAATGATCGCGTGTGGATGTACAGTATATATATTCGACACACATATGCGTAAATTTTTTGATGTTTACGCATAGTAATCTCACTAAGCCATTTATTACTATGTACATATTCTGTTCTTTATTACTATGTGCAAAGCTCTGTTTTTATTAGTTAACCATTTGCGCTGGCAACTGATTGCGGACCATAATGAGTGACCAAACCGTATACAATAATTCGTCGCTTTCTTTTTGAACTCGTCGGTATGATATCATTGGATAGAAATTACTGAGAAGTAATAAATTTATTATTTGTTTTGTCTGGGTTATACTTAAATATACTTAAAACTGAGAAAATATTGCAATTTTGGGACAAAAAATTCTCGACGTGCGTGGCACGTCATTCCAGCGCAAGAGGTTAATACGACTATTTTTCGTAAAGCAATGATGTCGATTATTAATCAATTGTTGTCGATATTTGTTCTTCTGTTTATGTTTCTGGCTGTCTATGTTTCTCTGATTCAAAGTGACATTGATATGCTTCTGCACCATGGTAACGAGGACAATGGTGTAGGGCAGAGAACTGCTAAGCTGTGAAACACACTGTTCTAAACCAGTGAAAGTTGGGTTAGGTTTTCAAAATTCTTAATCATAAAGGAAAAAAAAAAACAGTCCCGGTTATATACGGCTCTTTTTTCTTAGTAGTAGACAGCTCTAGTCCAAAGAACCTTTATTTTTCTCTTTTTCTTTTTTTTTTCTTTTTTTTCTCTCTCGAAGTGACCGTAGTGTGTAACGTGACAAAGGAAAAGAGAGTAAGTTAGAGAAGGATGGTAAATACAGGGGAGAATCGGATTCGCCAAAGGCGTGCGGACCTTTTCACGCGTGAGTCACGTTTCATAAAAGCGATTGGGATTGATGAGAAAATAGCCCCTATAGAAAGATATCACGCTGCCAATGCTGGCTCGAATGAATTTGTCTGCACAACTACAGACGTTCGTTACACGCTGCTGCTGGCACCCCTGCGTGTGCGCGCGACGCGCCCACAGAAGAGTGTGTCTCGCTTGAAATCGTTGGGAGAGAAATCCGGGCCACTCTAGATAATTCGATTGTCCTTAGAAAATGTTTGCCAGTGAGCATCATTGTATCGAAAGTGCTCCTAATTATCTCTTAATGAGTAAATAGATACTTTTTTTTTTTGGCAGGAAGTAACGAGAATTTATATTTATATTCAATATAATAGAGCAGTAAACGACATGAAACATTTGGCTAACGAAAAAAGAATTAAATTCTCATTTTTGTTGAAACTAAAAGAAACATTTTTCGATAAAAATCTTATCTTGGAACACGTGTTAAGAAAAATTAGGAGAAAAGAAGACCAAGGTAATTTGAAAGGGGCGGAAAGTTCGAGCTGTTCGTCAAAGTTGGCATCCCTGCATAGAGAAACATCGCGCTTCTAGCGCGTAGACAGACATATTAGTGATTCAGACTGTGGACAATTCAACTCTCATTTGAAAATTTCCAATCTCCGCAAGCGCCAATGATCGTTAGCTAGCAACTAACCAGAGGAATTGAAATGGCGTATTTGTTGCGATATAACGATTGTTTGTTGTGAACAGCGTGATTTCTTTAAATGCTGGTACAAAAGTAAATGGCTATTGAAGAATGAATGAACTAATAGATATATATCCAATATTTAAATAATACTTTAAAATGTTGCAAATTATGTGTTTTTTTTTCTTTTATTTTCAGAAACAAAATTTGCGTAGTTTTGTAATATTTAATTTTCCAGAAATAATTTATATGTAAGTGGTTCATTAAATACGGGAAGAGTATAGAAACTGGACAGGGTACCCTTCTCGAGACAAAATGAACAATTTTACTTTTTATCTTTCCATTCTGTTCTATTTTCTTTTATTTCTTTCAGTCACAAATGATAATGTACTTAAAAGAAAAATTTATGGAGTCATGAAAGGTCAATTTGAGAGGGATTCTAAGAAGTCGATAAATTTTATGACCACCTTCTCTGTAAATTGTATACTAAAAGAACCATAAATATATCTCCAAGATTGTAGATAATGAGAAATTATCGTATACTATTTACAGATATTATCTGCCGCCACAAAGTCGGGAAATGACCGATCATTAGTTTATTAGCTGTAACTCCTAGTAATTCTTATGGTGACAGTTTAAGCTTGGGTATTTTTCAATTTTGTACTCAAAGTATTGTACTCGATTCTCACAAACACATTGTCCACAGTCAAGAATGTAAATATAAACACAGAGTAACAAATATTATTCAGTCTCAAAGTAACGAATTTCTATACAATACTGTTGTTACAGACTTGTGTATAACTACAATTCTAAAAACAATTGAAAAAATGAATATTAAAATTTAGATAGGAAACGGTTTTTAGACACCTTATGTGATGATTTTATTAACGTTGAAGTAATTAATATCATTTTAGATATTAGTTTGCAGTGAATTATTAGTTTAAACTAAATTTAACTTGTAGCCATTTAAAATTGTACGTTTCCTGCTTTTCATGTTTCGAAAGTTCTACTGTTTTGAATAGTTTCGCTATTTCTTCGAATCAACGTTTCGAAGAATCGATCTTGAGGACTCTACGAAAGAAATTTTCCTCGGTTGTTTATTCTTTTTCAGCTCGTTCTTTTAATTCACTGCACTTTCTAAATCTTACTGCAGGTTTCTCTTCGTTGTGAGTCGCGACCAAAACGAATTTTACCAAACCGGAACGAAGTTTATTACGTTTTGTTATACTAGCTAAAATTGTAGCGAATCAATTGAATCGCTAAAAGGATTAATATTGTTTCGTTTATCTGTTGAGTTTTTTTTTGTTCAATGTTTCTCAACAAATCACTCATCAGTTTTATGTGATTTACATAAAATGTTTTTATAAAATAATCAAAGCTGATAGTAGGACTAATCTGATTTGTTCAATCTTCTACATATTACAGTAATTATTTTTTTTGCATTTATATGTCTTATAAAGTGCACAAACATTCGTGATCTACTTATTGCAATTCAACCTGAATACTTTTCCACGCCAACCATTACAATCGTTGCTTTCTCTCAAACTTCATCAGGCACACTGTTATAATTATAAAAAAAAGAGATACAAGAGAGAGAAGTAAACTTGCTATCAGATAATACTTTGCATCATGCAGAAGACTACAAATAGCATCAATCAATTTTTCATTAGGGACAAACTGGTACCGTTCCCTCCCCATGATAAAGCTTCGTCGCTTTTCATTCGTGGCATTTCATAAAAAAATGTTAACACGTAGACGAACTACATGACTGTGTAGATGGACAGTAAATTAGTATAACGCGATAATTCATCCGAGTGCTCTTCTAAGATGTAATTTTCCGCGGTGTGACCGTGCGTGCGTATACCGATCGTGTTCCAGCCAGGTTGTGTGTCACAAGTGAAGCGTGTGATTCAAATAGCAATCTCTCTCTGATTCTTGATCCGTATTGCGCTCGCGCTTTTGGAAAGCAATCGTTTGCTAATGGAAATATATGTTTCGATACATTGTTAGCGCATGTATCGCAAATTATACTGTCGTTGATTTTTCCTTCAGAATAACTTAACGATCGGTATACCGATTTGCTCGACGATTTCGTCGTCTAATTAATATTCACACGAGGAAATCGGTTCTCGAGGGGGGGGGGGGGGGCGATCCGTAACTAGCGTGCCGGGTAAATCAGTTTGAAATCGTGCTTGCCCGCTCTCACGAGCGGATTACAATAAGCGGATTAGAGCGTGTAGTTTCCCCGTATATAAACCTATTGTTTAAAGTTCGTTGCCAGAGAACTCGTGAATCGCCGCTGAATTCGTTTCCAGGGTAAACGCGATCCTCGAGATGGCGTTTTCGTTTTCGAAAAAAAAAAAAAATATATATATTCCCAACGACGCCTGGACAATGAACGAGCATGGTACCCTCGTGTTTGCACTATTTGTGCAAATAACATCTTTTCACCGTTATATATATCGAATTCTCTTGAAATAATACAAATTATTTTTTGACTAGCGTGTATTATATATTTCAATGGTATTATATTTAACAAAGCGTATCAAAAAGCTTTTGTGTATGATAAATTACAACGACCTGAAGTTATGAGTCAGTGTACACTTTTTGCGCGAATAAACACCAGTATATCCAATATTTGTCGATCTAATATTTGAATATCAGTCGAGCAAACACTACACGACCTTTTCAATTCCGGGTTTCCGGCGGTGTGTGTTTCCACCGTGTTTCTTCTTCTCCGTTGTTTTGCTCGAAACGTACGTTAGATTTGCTCGGTTGAGGAATTTGATCTTCTCTCTGTGTGTCCTTATCTTTCTCGGTAAGACATCTAATGAATCTTTCAGGTGCCGGGAAATTGTATATGTTTTGAAAATAAGAGTCGTATGCTCCATTTGATGTATTTTATTTACAGGAGAACGCTTAATTTCGCTGTTCAAAGAAAAACGTTCGAAACTTGCCAGTTACGCAAAACAAAAAGGAATACACTGTAAATTGTCAGGAATATATATATATTCGGTTGCACCAACTTCACTTCAGGGAACCTTTCAACGTGCTTAATGAAAGGCACCATTATATCTGACTAGCCGGGTTTATCACATTAACGAGGTCTTAATATCGGAGCTATGGGAAACTGAACGGATACCATTCAACAGTCGATATACCGTAATCTCTTCTCCGTGCAAGCCTCATTTCCGTCGGGCTCTACCGACGATTTTTCTGCGAGATTGCGCGCGAGATGCACACATGCACGCCATGTAGGCTAAAGCTTAAAAATAACTCTGCCTCTACATTTGTTTATTGCCACTTTTCCCTTTGTGCGATAATGAAGCTGTCGATAAACCGACGTCGTAATGCAGGGATTTCGAAACTCTTTTGACTTCAGAATTCCTTCAACGAGTAATTTAGCTTTGAACGTTTTCACGCGTATCGTTTACACGTCCCGTTGCGAGTATTTTTTTTTTACCTTTGAATCTCTCATCTCGTAAAATCTGCGGATGAAATTGAAATCTCGCGTGTAGGGGATATAAATTTTACGAGTCGGGCGATATAAATTCGGTTTTGAAGATTGAAATAATTCGAGGTGAATCACCTCGAACAAACGTGTACCTGTGTGTGATGCACGCACTGATGGATCCATGGGATGTTCGTATTGATCGAACCACACCCGGCCATATACAGAAACGCACACACATACACATATAAACGCATGCATACGGATGCATGCGCACAAAATTCATGGAACACCATGAACCCTCTCCCCCACCTCTGTCATAACTGAACTCGATTTCTCAGCCAGAACTTGAGATTCTTTCAGTCGAATATACTGATTGTTTCCGAAATTGCGACACAAAGAATAAAATTTTTATTGCTTGAAAATTCATCAATCAGGTATATGCTTGAATTTAACTGATTCTGGACGTGATATGAAAGAATAATTAACGAAAATACGTAAGAAATGTGGAACAAAATTTTTTTGTAAGATGCTTCGTTTTCGGGCAAGTCGAGTTTGAAAGCTTATCAAGTACGTGTGTACTAAGATAACGTATTCAGTCACGTGTAGTAGTCGTTAAATTCAAGTACATATTTACATAGTCTAGAATTAGTAAGTTCTCAAGCTCGAGTTTTTCGAAAACGTAGTCTTCAATCGAAAAAAATTTATTCTTCTTTTTCTTCGACTTATTTTTTCACGTAGAATCACCTTTTTGACTGGTTGTACCACGATTTCGGAAACACTCTGTTATATTTCTCTAACATCATGTCGTCGAATTCTTCTTTTCCATTAATAATTTTTTTCACAGAAGAAGAATTCGTGTGTTTCTACTGATCGGTAATATACCGTGGAATAATGGCAATTCTCAACGACAGGTGTCAAACACACTTACTCTGAAGGTATGCGCAACAGAAGATGACTCGTATAGTCGAATAGAGGCGATGCTTCTGTTGACATTCCGCTATTGCCACTCATGACTTACAAAAACAATAACAGCTCGCGTTTGGATCCCACAGCTGTCCTTACCGTTTCAATTCTTCGCATCTGGTTTATATACCGGGTGTTCGAAATAAATCTTCTATGGCGTAGAGGTGACAGTATCAACAATTAATACGGAAAATACTAATTTACTTCTTTTTATGATCTTTAAATGTTTATTTTTTTTTTTTTTCTCTTTAATATTTACCTATTCTCGTTTAATTAAGGCATTGATGTTTTGACATTGGCTGGCAATATTTCTCACGTTCAGGATCACAGAAAAGTAAGTGTCCCGTGTAATTAGACGCGATGCAGCGTGTTTCACGGATGATTTCCGCTTTTACCTTCGCTCGCAATTTTCCGTTACCGGTGGAGCATGTCCATTCGTTGTTTCCATTTAAGTCGAACGCATATTATTCAGATGAAATTTGTTAATACACGCTCTTATTTGACGTCGGCACGTGTATTTCCATTGATTAAAAATTCTTTATAATACATATGGTTGGCTAGCATATGTTAACGTATCAGCATTAATATAATATGCAGCTGTTTATAATTATACTGCAAAATTAGCATATTTATCTTTCAAAGGCGGTACTTGCGGTATTGAACGTTCATTTTTTTTTTCTTTTTTTTTTGTTATCTCTCTCTTCGCTTTCCCTAACCTAGACGAAAAATGTAATTTGAGGTTTGCAATTATGGAAGTTTTTCTCGGTCGGACCAACGGTCGGAGAAGAAAGGATATATAATATACGATAAATTAAGCGAGCCCCGCCAAATCCGGATCTTTCGTTTCCCGACGGACTACTCTCAATCAATTGGCCTATTCAGGTCGTGACAAATTCTTTCTCCCTGTCTCTGACGGTATGTATTTGAAACTGACTATCGCCCACAATAGACTTAATTACGTGATTAACCTCGTTCGAATTGTCGATTAGAAATTCAAAATAAGTCGGAAGGAAGCCTGAAACTAGCCTAGCAAAGCTAGTGACGTGTAAATCTCGAGAAACGAAATTTGTTAACCTTTTGCGTTTAGTAACTGGTTCGCGGACCATAACGAGTGACCAAACCGTATACAATAAAATTCGTCTCCTGTTTGAATTCATCGGGTATATCACTGGATAGAAATTATTGAGAAGTAATAAATTATTTGTTTTGCCTAGGTTATTTCAATATACTGAAAACTGAGAAAATATTGCAATTTTGGGCCAGACATTTTCGACGTCATTCCAGCGCAAGAGGTTAAGAAAGTTAGAACATTCTGTTGATGGATGCCTAATCTAACCTAAACCTAACCTAACTTAAATTGCTTTAAAACCTATTACTTGCTTAAAACCCATTAAAATTACTGTTGCGTTATTATTTTGTATACTGTTTATATAATGATAAAAGCAATGTTCAGCTACTATTCTTCAGAGGTTAAAAAATACTTTGTTTTTGAAGGTTACGGAAATGAAGGAAATAGAAAAGGGAACCAATTTCCTACGTCCTTTGCAAGCAAAGACACATTTGGTGTTAGGATGAAGGATCTATTTTCAGTCCTATACCCGCCTGGGAGCAAATTAGTCTTTCCCCCCTTTTTTGGTCTGGCATAGTATACGTCAACGTTGTGGAGTCGAATACGAATGTAGGAAGGCATTCAAGAGGGGAAATGATGGACCACGTGAGGGTTTCAATTGTGGACAGGATTGATCCATTTGAAGGAATCGATGGTTAGGCAGGAACTTGTGGGAATGAGGATTGATGGGTATCCATCCGTCTGGAGTTAGAGCGTATGGAAATTGACCTTAAGGGCATGAAGGACAAACCATATTTTTAACAATTATAATAAAAAAAAATATATATATATTTTAAAATTAATTAATAATAAATTTAATAATATATATATCACAAAATTATCATAAAAATATATATAATTCGTGTGGGTTTTTAATTTATATATGATAGCTCAAAGTGTCTGACATTTCTAGAGTTTTCTCGCACAGATCAATTTGTCATTCGTTTATTTTATGCCTGTATCAATTAATTCCCTTCAGAAATGGTGGCACAAGTTATTCATTCGAGGTCAATGTCTGGCGCATAGAAAAAACTAGAGGAACCAACCACCCTGTACGAAGCGATTCGCTTGGTCGGGACTCGCGCGCATGTGTTGGTGTGGCAACGAGGACGATAAAAAGTAACAAAGAGCTTCTGTATCGGTATTCTCGCTCAGTTTGAAAACAATTGATAACTCCACGATGGCGGCGGGGTCATCTGTCGTGCAAAATAATTGCTGGTATGTTTTCCATCCTGTTTCTGTGCCTTGTGTTTTTCCATTCTTTCTAATAAATTCGTAATTTCTAATAAATTCTTCGAGTTTTTACTTCTTTTCTTTGAATTTTGAAATACCTAAAGAAATTAAGTTGAGAATTAGTTGGGTGTTTAAGTTTCAGAAATTCCTTTCCTATCATGCTGTATATGCATTCTTTCAGAGTATAAAAAAATTTGAAATATAAACGATTAACTCGAAACTTAAAAAATTATTTATAGCGAAGAATTGCCTCGCGCAGTAATAGTTTCGATATTTGCTATCGAGCGCATGGATTGCCAGTTTGCAATCGTTTCGTTGCAATTTAATAGGTTGATACATTTGCTAAGAATAAGGTCTCAGTCTGCAGTCAACACAGCATGAAAACAAAGAGTTGCGATTGGAGAATAACTCGTAAACAAATCGCCGGACACATCGTACGTCACCAAGGCGCCTGATAATGTTTCACTTGACTGAAGATTGCCGTAACCAGTGCTACAATATAACGTGTGTGCGTTTCACTTCTAAAATACCATTTTTTTTTTTTTTTTTTTTTTTTTTTACTAATAATTGTTCTACTTACAATGATGCAAGCCACGCGACCAGCAGTATCTTATTCCAGATCAAATAGCGTGTCGTTAAGATGTCGAAGTTTACTTTCATTTTGCGCAGAAACGACGGAATAACGTGCCACGCACGTTGAAAATTTTTTGCTCCAAAATTGCAATATTTTCTCAGTTTCAAGTACATTTAAATGTAACCCAGCAAAATAAATGATAAATTTATTACTTCTTAGTAATTTCTATCCAGCAATATTATATTATTACAGGCCCGAGTTTCAAAAGAAAGCGACGAATTATTGTACACGGTTCGGTCACTCGTTACGGTCCGCAATCAGTTGGCAACGCGAAAGGTTAAAATGATTTTTCACAGAGTTTCAACGTGAAAGAACGGTGTAATTTCTTCGCCGAGTATAGAAAGTGCGATGAAAATGATAGCCACCGTGTTTCTTGGTTTAGGAAGTTCTATGGAAGTTGTTGAGGATGACAATTGGTGGTAATGCGTTTCTACTTGGAAGCATATTAATTGCCGTGGGTTAACGTCACATCTTGACCATAAGTCCCACGGTGATGACTCAAGAACAAGAAAATGCCGGTTAATCCTAATTTAATGCGAACTATTAAAAAAAGAATTTCTAGAATTCTACAAAGTAGCTCTTTGTAAATATCATCAAATGGCACTTAGTTATCGATACGATCGATGGATAATCGGTAATGAAGGTCATCGCCGATATAACAGGCAATTTGTTTCAATTATCCATTAGAGTAATATGAGATTCAGAAAATTGAAAAAAAAGAAGAAAAAATTGGATATCGTTCTTAAAATAGATAATACACCCGTATCAATGTATCAATTGACGACTGGCGAATGATGATCTCATTGTTTCCGATCTAAAAGGTTTCTTTCATTGTTTTCAGTAGCGGAAATCTATACGTGCGACAGCCATATTTATTTATAGCAGATGCAAACGCTTAACGAGATAAATGGCTTACGTCTCTCCGCGCGGGGAGATAAATGCCGCGTTCGTTGGAAAGAAATTAGACAGCGACGGGGATACGTTATAAATTGAGTGTCACTGGGTCTTTGTAGACCCACATGTCGTGAAATAATAGTATATAGTATAGTATAGTATAGTATAGTATATAGTAGTCTAATAGTATAGTATAGTATAGTATAGTATAATATAGTATAGTATAGTATAGTATAGTATAGTATAGTATAGTATACAATAGTCTAATAGTATATAGTATAGTATAGTATACAGTAGTCTAATAGTATATAGTATAGTATAGTATACAGTAGTCTAATAGTATATAGTATAGTACACAGTATATATATATATATGTGTGTGGAAGAACTTTTGGAAAAAAAGTGGAAAAAAAAAAGGATTTAAAAGGATTCATTGGATATGATGTTAACCTAATCTAAACTCGTACGCAGGAATTGCTGTGCAGCACCAACGAACGTTGTGTCGCCAGACAACTGAACTGCACTTTCGCTGAGCGTAGAATCAACGCTGCCTTCGGTATACATATATGTATGTATATTGAGTCACGCGAGATTCGTGCATGCGATTTCGCGTGGAGGTTATGGTTTTGCAGGCGCCTCGATGTCTTCTCTGTCGATCGATTGAACGACCACGTTCCTCTTGCAAGTAGACAGACCTATCCGACTACCATCTATCACGTAATAGCAATTGAAATGACGACAATGGGTAACGTTGCTTCGTCTGAGCGATATCCAGTCGTTTTTTTCTTGTACATATTTTTTTATACGTTTTTATACTCTTCTCATATTCTTGTTAATGTACGAGTTAATTAAGTCATCACATATTTAATTCTCTTACATTTTTCGTTATATATTCTCGCTTCTCTTTTGTCCGTTTGTCGCATCACGCACACTTACATGCGTGCTTCCTCCCAGTTCAGCGCGTTCTCTCTCACGCTCTGGTTTTGCGAAGGGATTGCGGCACCCACGGAGAATTTGACTTGGAATCAGAGTTGAATCGAGTTGAATTCAGCAGTTCTGAGATTGAAAAATTCATAACATTAATAATCGATGTATCAGTGTAGCTCTTTAGTAAATTGCCAATTAATTATCGAAATGTCTAGGTTCTTTGACTCGTCACTGTTAATTCATTTATATTTTTCCATTTTTCAGTTCTTTAACCTCTTGCGCCGGAATGACGTGACACGCACGTCGAGAACTTTGTGTTCCCAAAATTGCAATAATTTCTCAGTTTTAGTATATTTAAGTATATTTAAATATAATAATATATCCAGGCAAAGCAAATAATAAATTTATTACTTCTTAATAATTTCTGTCCAGCGATATACCCGACGAGTTCAAAAAGAAAGCGACGAATTATTGTGTACGGTTTGGTCACTCGTTATGGTCCGCAATCAGTTACCAGCGCAAGTGGTTAACCTCTTGTCGAGAACCTCGTGTCCCCAAAAATTGCTACATTTTCTCAAGATTCAAGTATATTTAAATATAACCCAGGCAAAGCAAAAAAAATTATATACTTCTCAATCATTTCTATCAATGATATATCGACGAGTTTAAAAAGAAAGCAACGAAATTATTATTGTATACGATTTGGTCACTCGTTATGGTTCGCAATCAGTTGCGAAGCATCGCCGAGCGGTCAAGTTCGAAATTCGGAATCTGAATACTCGTTATTTGAGCAAGCCGAATTCGAGTAACAAGATAAAGGCCAGCGTCGGTTTTTTCAAGTGCGCGGAGAGCACCATATTTCTTTCCCCCTTCAACTTTCTCCTCGTTTTTTTCCCTTTCTCTGCCTTCGTTTTTTGCTTCGTGTTTTTACTTCTTCGCTCCCTTTCCGTTCGTCTCCCTCGCGCTCCCGGCCCCTCTCGCTCTTCTGCTGCTCTTCGTCCCCCTTCGCAGTCTGCCGTCTCTCCCAGTTCTCCGACTATCTTCTTTTATTCTCGCATGTGGTGTGCGTGACCCTGGGGTGCGTTGTTGCATGTCTTCGTCCTCACGATGGTCGCCGTTCCTCCTCCTCCTCCACCTCCACCTCCACCTCCACCTCCACCTCCTCCTCCTCCCGTGCAATTGGCCGGTGCCAAGAATGGAGAAAATTATTCTCCTCAATTCCATGCAATTTAAAGAAATTAAACGATCGCGAACCGTGCCTCACGTAGCAGCCCCGTAACTCCAGGAACCTTTTGCCCTTTGCTAGGAACTCGAGCTTCGTCGCTCGAGTTTTCTATCAGTCGGTAGCGTATCAAATCCATTTTTGATGATCAATTGTAGTAGTATATTTGCGCGGCGCAAGGATCGACAACTCGAGCTTTATTAAACGGCCACGGTGCTTCATTATCATAAAATAGCTTGTCGCTATTAATTCCGTTAACCTGTTTACCCGCGAGTCTATTGAGAAATGAACGTGTTTTTTTGAACTGAAACGCGCTGCAACTTACTTAACTCTCTGTCTTATCATTCGGTAAACTACATTTCGTTTCGTTTCGATATGCTCGCTCGATTTAGCGCGTCACGCGCCAGAAGTTGCGATTGTACGAAAAGCGAGGGGAATAATTGACTCTCGTTACGAAACGCGGGTAGGAAATCGTCAAATTGCGAAATTTCGTAACTCTTGCGAAATCGTTGCGCAGGTTCTACAGCTTTCTAGCGTTTTTTTTTTTGTCTAGCTGAAATAAACAAACACGTAATAATGAAGAGTAAATAAAATGTAATATATGAAATAAATAAATTTGTGCGATGACGCGCGTATAAATTTCCTACGTCGAATGTCTAAATTCTTTCGAGTTTATACGAAGTAAGCGTGCATCGTAGTCTGAATCGCCGAGCGATTGAAAACAACGAGCGATAAATCATACCGAACGTATCGGCCGATCAAGTGTCTTTCAGTGAATGAAAATGTTTTGTGCCACGCGATCGGTTTTGAATCACGTACAATTTATCGGGTTACCTGTGATAATGACTCGACGTGTGTCAAACGAAATTTCCATCGTGTCAAACTGTAATCGAACTGTAATCACCCGATGTACTCCTCCTTTATACATTTTTGTTCGATAATTAACCTTTGCTCGTAGCGTCATACACGTAATACGCACGTGGATTCCTTTTTTGCTACTTTGTATAAGTATAGTTTCTTCATTCGTTTCTTAACAGATTATGGTTATGCAGAAATATAATCGTAATAGGTATGTGATACGACAAGTTGTAAAAACTTATTGTATTACGTACTACGTAGTTACACATGATGTTCCATTTCAAGGGCGTCTATTACAAGTTTCTCCAATAATTTGCAATTTACGATTCGTTGGTTTTGACGATTGTTTGATATGAACAGAGAAACAATAACAGGGAAGTTGCTGAAATCGATCTATCGAACATTGAATAAATTTCAAGATAAACAAACTGATGAGAATGAGTTTTCAAACAAGTTTCTTCTGGCGAAGTAAAATGATACAGTAATTGACAAGTTTCTCATGTTTTATTTATCTTGCGTGATATTTTCCAATGCAAGTATGATGATTTATCATGCTGGTTATTCCCAGGAAGTTATATGACACACATGAGTCATCGATAAAGTTCCATGATATGTACATTTCACAGAGAACTCGCTGAAATTTCATTTCTGAAACAATGGCGTCAAAGATAACGAAAGTTCTCCAGTAATTTGCGATTTTTATAATTGTCATATCGTCATTTTGTACAAATAGTTGCCGAACTAAATGCAATATAATGTTATACTAACATTAAATTTTATCATCTTTTTTGGCCAATTAATCATCTGGACGATATTAAATCACGTGAGGGGATATTTCAAGGGATTTGCTTTAATACTTTGTTCGGCACGGAGGATTAGCGTGATATTAAACACGTAATACGAAAGGAGATCCGTAAAAAGCGTACAGTTCGCATGCTTAAAATTCTTGTATCGCTGAGTGTATTTGTTGAGAACTGAGTAATCCCCCACTGATAGGAGGGACAATTACATTATCCCATTTCCGCTCGAGACAACCATACAGCACAGGCCTCTGTCACTTCCCATCGCTTCTCTTTCTGCATGTACCGTCTCCAATCTCTCTTTCTTTGTGTTGCTAAGTGCCATTTCTAATTTCGGCTTTTCGCGAGGCCAAGGACAAGCTGCGTCTGTCGGGTCAATCTACCTGGAAGGTAGCAGGTGTTTCAAATATAAGAAAAAAATTGTCCATTATCTCCATTTTTAGTATAAAATCGCTCATTCGAACCTTATTCTTTAGAATTATTTACCGAAAGTCGCGGATACTTACGCACAAGGAAACAAAAAAGGTATCTTTCCCTGTCATTGAAATGCATTTTCATGACAAACGGAAGGATCCAGTCGCGGCAACCGATCGCTTCTTTTCCTACATGTATGCTCGTAGAGGATAAAAATAGAAGCTGCTCGAGGGTGAACAGATTTTTCCAGTTCCTCCGATGTTCCTCCGCGAGAAGACGAGACAGTCACGCCTGAACGCATAACTCAAACGCGGGTTAAACTCACGTTGCATGAATTCTTCTGCCGCGTGCACCAGGCTTAATAAAAACAGAAACCGTTTTGTGAATTGCAAAAGGATATTTTCAGTCGAGTTCAGAGGTATCGTGAGGATAACGTGACTAATGTAAATGCAGCTTAAGGAGAGGGTGGATGGCGGCAGAGGGGGGAGAGGGCTGAAATAGAACATTTCGGATGCGTGTGCAGTCCCACGGTGACTTATACCTCCGTTTTTTTTTTTTTTTTTCCTCCGTATAAATACACGTGTGCGGTTACCTTCGAGCTTTTGCCAACCCTAGCAGCGGCGACTGA
This sequence comes from Frieseomelitta varia, assembly GCF_011392965.1. Classification (NCBI taxonomy): domain Eukaryota; kingdom Metazoa; phylum Arthropoda; class Insecta; order Hymenoptera; family Apidae; genus Frieseomelitta; species Frieseomelitta varia. The sequence goes on along the minus strand of NW_025109161.1, from coordinate 120,752 downwards.
CAGATGGGGAGGGTAAGTCGAGGCGCCACGACGCCTAGATCGACGCCTGGCGTCGCACGCAACGCACAACTGGTGCCTCTTTCGGTTGGGGACCGTGAAATAACGCCGATAGACGCTTTATCAGAGCCTTGTACCAGCACCGACGCCGTTTGTTCGTGTCGTTTCTTGGAAAAGCGGCGCGAACACTGCCCACGAATATTTTATCCGCATCGATCACCTGCAACGTTGTTACATTTATGAAAAGCGGACAAGCACGCGTGTCTGGAACACTATAGTTACTATAGAATCTTTCCTCGACGATGCGGTATTCCCAACCTTTTGTTCTTATGTTTTACTTGATGTAATGCACAATTGACAAAATAGAACTAACGGTCTGTTAGATTTAAGTTAGGTGTAAGTTAAATTTACTGTCTAGTTATCTACATAGTATTTGGAAAATTCGGAGTTATAAGATGTAATTGTCACAATCACATTATGTATAATGAAAATTACGCTGTAATTAAACACTGTGTTACATACTGTGTTCGCTATGATCAGGGGTAACTATACGTAGTATGATTACAAGCTTTCAGAATTACAAGATCCGAGCTGAATCTTCAATTTTAAATATTCACGCATAATTAGGAAAATAGAATATTATATTTTGATAGAATTTTTTTTTTCCTTAATATCCATAAGAAATTATAAAGTATTTTACACTTATGCGAAATCAATCCTGTCATCATGTTAATTTATAATTTTTTTGAAATTTTACCTTTAACACTGCGTGTAGCAGTTTCCTTTTCCTTTTTCTTTTTTTTTTCTTTTTTTTTTTGTTCTAAAATGTGTATTCGTGTGTCTTTTCAGCGGACTAAATTTCCAAGATCTGATGGCGAGACAGGGTGCTATCGATTCCCCACCAAAAACTCCTTTCATTATGGGATCCGAGTGCGCAGGTGACATCGAGCAAGTTGGCGAGGGCGTAGAGAACTTTAAAGTAAGTGAACCATGGTGCACTGCCCCCAGAAAACTTTGCATTGAGCTTCGTTAGTTGTCTCATCGGCGAAGAACCTTTGAAACTAGTTATTTTTAATTTAATTTCAATTTCGTTTTATCTATCTTGCTGTTTAATAGTATATTTAATCTTTTTTTATACAGAATTCATATGTTTTGATTAAAATTATAATACATGAAAGTTGTTCAATGACAGAATGAACCACAGCAAAATTTACAAACTTCTTAAAACAGTCTTAAAATTGAACAGAAGTTTGAAAAAATTGATTTTAGAATAACAGATACACTTATCTGTGCATTTTCATTTATGGTGTACCACCGTATAATTTGCCAACAATCCCTTAAAATATGTATGAAAAAAGTCGTCAAGTATCGCTCGATATGATAATAAATGCAAATTAACCTTAAAGGGAAAAAAGAGGCGTGTACTTTCTCCTTTTCTATTTTTTTCTTTTTTTTTTATACAACATAATATCCTCGAGTCTCGATAGTTATTCCTTTGACGCGGCCTGATTCCTATCGATTTTTCCATGGTCGCCTACGGGTAGAAACGGCGTCTAATATTTTTCAGTGGCATCGACTTCCCTGTCGCGGAAAGTATATTGTATTTACCGAAGAAAAACCAACGTCGTGCCTGCGGACGTTTATTATGCTGTCAAATCGCCTTTCTTTCATGACCGTTTTCTGCTCGACGCCACGTGGTTATCCATAAAATGTTGCCGCTTCAAGATTAGTTGTTCAACAAGATGGAAAAGAAATTCATTTCGACAGCTAACTTATTTGTGGAAGTAGTTGTCATTCAAAGTATAAAGAAATTACCTCTACTTTGTTACACTTCATTCTTACACGTAATAGAACGTTTCCTACTCGTATTCAAGTAAAATTACAAGAAATATCTATTTATATATTCATAGTAAACGAATCCGTGACATTTTTAATATGGGAATTCTAACCTAAAAATCGTCTATCTGGATTCGGTGGGAATTTTCCCTGAATTGAAAGACGTCAATTTCGTATAAACGACAGGCGCATGCGCACCAGATGCACGTACGTCAGACGCGCAACGCGCATGCGTGCACCTGACTGGAACGCAACATTTAAAAATCACGTACGAAAGAAGTAAAAAACATGCTGACGCTTATAGGAAATCTCTCGTTTTTAGATACGCGATAAGATACAAAATTAGCAAATGTCTCGACCAGATAAAGTGAACGCGGATTTTCAATCCTTTAAAACACACGGTTCACACAATGCCTGTATTTTCAGTACGCGTTCCAAATTTACGATGTTTGCGAACCATGATCATGCTCTCTCTTTCAAACACAGCGGAAAACACGGAGAAAAGATCGTCAAAGGAAAAAGGTTTCCAACGAAGAACGTCCATTCCGTCTTCGTCATCAAACAAGAAAAAGCAATCGTTCCACTCACGCAGACAGAAAGTGTCCCGCGGCGAAACGGTCCCTCTCGCCCGAAGGGAAATTCGTTCTCGAAATAGTCGTTCCGCGTTCAGCCGTTGTCCTTGAATTTTTCACCCACTAATCTTTCCGCAAGGGCGGAGTTCCACGGTGCTTTCCCCCCCGAGTCCATGACTAAGTAGACGCCGCAGGAAAACGCTTCTTTCTCTCCCACCTTCTTTTTCTCTCTAACTCACACGTCTTGGGGTGGTCTATTTTCGCGACTCGCGAAACTCCTCGAGGTCACGAAGGGGGGCTGGAAGGGGGAGAAGATGCCAGGTTTAAAGGCTTTAGAGTCAGATATCCGAGCAGCATGTGCAAACGGCCGAAGCGTGTGTATTATGACGTATACAGGCTGATTCAGAAATATAACAAACTAGTAGCCAAACTATCTGACAGTCTTTCATTTTTTTTTTTTTTTAATATATTGAAAAATTGTTCTTTCCTTTACCTTTCAGGTAAAACTTGAGTTTTGTGGAAATAGCCGGAATGCTTTTCAAATAGTTTTACTAATGAGTTAGATGGTCCCACATTTAGATTATTTAGGTTATTCACATGAAAATTCAAGGTGAATGAAAAGAGAGTTTTTGTAAGTCAAAAGGGAAGAGTTTCGTAGATTTATGTTTATTATTGTTTTCACTCTTGGGGAGAGGTACACCTATTTCTGGAACACCCTGTATGAAGCATGTGTGCGTGGCGCGTGGAAGTGGAAAGCTTTTCGAGATGGAATATTCGAGCTCGTAGCGCCCCCTAACCCAGACCTTTCCTTCCCCTCTGGCTCGTTTCCTCGAGTTCTTGGCATTGTTGCGTTTATATGTGGCGATCTCCTCTCTCTCTGTTTTATTCATTTACTCCTTTATGGGATAATCTACCTCGTCGCAGAGGTTCTCATTTGAGAGGATGGTCAATTATTGATGTAAAAGGAATATAACTGGCCGTAGATATTAAAATATTTATTCATTGCATTTATTGGAAAATCCAAACGATCTTCTATTTTGGCCATAAATTTATTGATTGAATAATTCAAAAGTGTAATTTTAATTTAAGCAAGGAGGATATTTTTTAATATTTCTTTGAATCATGATAGATTAAAAGATCAAAAAAAAAAGAAAAAGATTTGGAAAATGTACTGAAAAGTTGGATAAGATGTAAAGTATAATTCTACCGTGTCATTTTCAATCAGATTGTATTTTTTTTTTAATTTTTTTTATAAAAAAATTGAAGCGAAATTGAGACATGAAAGATTAAAGGGCCGAGCGGGATTAACATAATCGATTTGAATTTAAAAATTCGCAAAGACACACGGTATATATATACAAAATAAACTTTAAAGAAGAAACGCGCGGAAATGGTAATAAAGTTAATGTTACAGGATACATTTGACTACTTATTTTCAGGTGGGCGATCGAGTGGTCGCGCTTCCTGATCACAAGGCGTGGGCAGAGCTCGTCTCCGTGCCGGCCACGTCCGTTTTCGCGCTACCAGCCGGGATGAGCTACCTCGATGCAGCGGCGATCACGATGAACTACACCGTCGCTTACATTTTGCTGTTCGAGCTGGCCAATTTAACGCCTGGCAAGAGTCTGTTGCTTCACAGCGCCGGCGGTGGTGTGGTAAGTCCTTCCTCCCGATATCTCGCGATTAAAAAAAAAAAAAAAAAACGTCATAACTATCTAACGTGGAAAATATCCCGAGAGGCATAGAAAAATACAATAAAAGAAAAAGTACATAAAGAAAAAATCACGTTGCTGAAGAATGGAAGATGATGGAATTGATCGTCGTATAGTTACATATTATGCAATCGTTGAGTGAACAAGGAAAAAAGAAAAAAGTAAAATCGTTCGCGTCGCGAGAGAAAATCGCGTTTCGGAAAAGCGAAAGAACGGGTGATACGCAGGATACGTGCAACAATTATGACCCGAACGAGAGACAGAGAGGAGGGAGAGAGAAAAGAGACCGGGCGACACGATGCAAGGTTACTGCCCCTTTTGCGAAGTCGGCTCGAGTCACATCCGTGCAACAACGCTTTCTCTCTCAATGTCGTCGTCGAAGGAGAAGGCGGGAGAGCCAGCCGACTACGTCGGGATCAATACGGCTCAACAGGTTACATTCGAAGCTAACTACATCGCCCCCGCGACTCTTCCTCCCCCTTCTCCATCGTCTCTCCCTCTTCTAGTCTACTCTGCTCTTCCCCTCCCTCTCTCCCCCTTTCACTCTGCCTCGCCCATTGGTCTGTAGCATCGCTGGAAGTTGAGACGACGAAATCTACCGGGGGATGCTGCTGCTGCTGCTGCCGGTGGTGCACAGAACGGACGGGGGTGTGAGGGTTGCCAAGCAACCCTTCGTTCTCTCATCGACCACCGTGACGGACCGCGCCCGTCTGAGACCACACCACCACCATCGCCACCACTACTATTACCATTACCGCCATGGTACCACCGTCAGCACGTGTTGTACGCTGGCTCTTAAGCCCCGTTCGCACGAACGGGTTGCTAGTATTTTGAATTGATCGAGATTGTTGAGTTTTGAATTAGAAATCGAACACGTTGGACACGTTGAAATTTGACTTCTTATCTTTTGACAACCCAATCTTAATGACTGTGGCAGTAATAGATCACACTTCGATTTTAAATATTTGTATCATATCGGTAATCAGTTCGAACCGAGAGAGATACTTTTGTATGAATTTAAAAAACGTTGACAAGGAGGGAAATAAGGAGAGGAATCTGTTCTGTAGTCTTGTTATTTTAGTAACATTTGAGAATTGTCTGCGCCTCTGTGCCTCAAGCACGTGTTAGAGAAGGATTTAAGCAAGTCACGTAGACAAGGAAAGCTAGAAGAAGCACTTGACTTGAGAAATTGCATTCCCTGATCACGTCGGATTTTTCCGTCTTTCCTCGAGCTGGCTAGCACCACCTCCCTATATCAACTCATATTTTCTCTTTCTCTTTATTGCCGTCTCTTTTTGAACTAACTGCCTCGGTATACTCGCGGCGTTTCATTCGACTTAACCGCGTAAAGTATGTTCGTTGGTGTCGGTGATGCGTGGAGGATATTATGACGGTGTGGTGGTGGTATGAGGAAATAGCATTTGGAGCAAATATATGTATTGCGATAAGATCGGAAAGTTTCCAGAACGTTTAACCTCTCGATATTCTTAGAAGGGGAAACGGATTTTTCTTTATTGATATATAAATTTTAAACACGTCCTTTGCCAACCAGTTCTTTTTCTGTTGAGAAAAAGCATCGACCTTAAGACCCCGTGGAAAGAAATCATTATATGGTGATGTTTCAATATTCTTTATACTACTATAAATAATCGGGTAATAAAAATTAAGGTAAACATCATCATAATTATTTAACAATTCAAATCAGGAAACGAAATTTTTGTACATGTAATGGCGGCAATGGTACAAAATATTTATTATAAATATACTTGATGGATAAATGGGGGGTTCCCTCTAACTACTAACTGCACTGGCACAGCGTGTTATGACGTACAATTTAGAGTGGCTTCTTAATATTCTGACCCTCGTCCGCGCACTCCTTCCCCTTTTTTTCGTTACCTCTTCCCTTCCATTTTTTTCGTTTTCTTAAATTCTTCTTGCTACTCTTCGAGCCTGTCGCCCCGTCTCTGTCCCTCTTGCCGACCACTCCAAGGCCCTGGGATTGGTCAACGTTATTGGGTATCGAATTCTCGACAAAACGGGACAGAGCGCGCTGGGCACGGCCCCGCGTGGAAGAGAGAAGGCCGGTCAGCTCTTTTGATTCTCGGAAATAATGAATGCTGCTTCTGTTGAGAAAATCTCCAGCCAGCTTCGCTTCAATTTTTTTCCCCTTTTTTCGTCGTCGTCCCCGTCGTGTCTCCTGCCCCGGCTGTTCTTTCGCGGTCGCGCGATGAAAAGACTTTCAGAAGACGCTTTTTCTGCCTTCTGGCGGCATAATGGGATTACGAGTTTGGTGAACGCGATACAACGGACAGTCGGGTAACTAAAAATATAATTTAAGCGCGTCCCCTGGCGCTGCCGCGTCTGAACTTTAAAAGGCATAATCTTTTTTTTTTTTTCTTTTTTTTTTTTTTGTGAAAAATTCTTCATTCAGAGTTGAACAAGTTCTCTCTGAAGACGTTAACATTTACTTTAATCACGAAAATACGATAAAAAAAATATGAAACACGGATGAAATATCACTGCTACGAAATTAAATGTGAAGATTAGAATCGAGAATTGTTGCTCTTGAATAATATTTCAGTTTCCATATATTTTAGGAAGTTGGAACTTATTTATATATATATAAAACAGTTATAACAAATATTATATATATAATATTTATAACAAAGTTATAACAAATATATATATAATATTTATAACAAAGTTATAACAAATATTATATATAATAATATATAATTAATAATTAAAATAATTATATTATATATATTATATAATATGTAATTATCCAATTACAAATTTATCATTTGAGATACTACTAAAAAATTAGTAGTATCTGTTTTCTATTATTAGGTAAAAAATTAAAAATTCTCAGTAACTTAACTAAAAAATTGGTAATCTGTTTTCTATTATTATTATTCACCTAATAAACTCCTGTTTTAGGGTCAGGCAGTGGTCCAGCTGGCCAAGACCGTGAAAGACGTGACCATCTTTGGCGTATGCAGTAAATCAAAACACGAAGCCCTGAAAGCGGCCGGTACGATCGACCACCTCTTGGAACGAGGCACGGACTATAGCAACGAAGTTAGGAAGTGTGTAATCAAATCTATGATTTATCGTTTTTTTTTTTTTTTTTTTTATAGCGTGTTTACACGCCATAGAATTCTTTATCGCCTGTTTGTTCTTCCCTTTTGTTCCACAGGATCTCGCCGGAAGGTGTGGATATCGTTCTGGATTGCCTTTGCGGCGAAGAGTGTAACAAGGGTTACGCCCTGCTGAAACCTATGGGGAAATACATCCTTTATGGATCGAGTAATGTGGTCACCGGAGAGACTAAAAGCTTCTTCTCGGCAGCGCGATCAGTATGTCATAGAAATTTAATTCTATTATATCTTTCTTTCCCCTGCACACCGTTGTGCAAGAAGTTACTTCCTTCTTGCAACTAGTTTATGTATGTATGGGTATACATTAGTAGTTGGTACACAGCACTTAACACGAAAGCTATGAAGTCGAGGGAATTTAGTACATATGGGGAACGAGGGGAAATGTTAGAGGTCCATTTAGGAAATTTAAATTTCATGAACTGAAATGCAAAATCATCTTTCCTCTTTTAACAAATCGTTGAATTAAAAATGAGGTATATAGCATTGAATGAAAATGCATTTAATTATAAAGCAGACTTTAATGGATTACCCTGTGTAACGATGTGTTTCATCAGTGTTCAAAGTCTTCTGTGCTTGACATTTTACAGTGGTGGCAAGTGGACAAGGTATCCCCCATCAAATTGTTTGACGAGAATAAGACTCTGTCTGGATTGAATCTACGCCACTTGATGTACCAGCATGGCAGCCACGCGTTCGTACGGCGAGCAGTGGAACGGGTGTTCACCTTGTGGAACGATGGTAAAATAAAGCCTATGGTGGATTCGACATGGGCTTTGGAGGACGTTCCAGAAGCCATGCAGAAGATGCATGACCGTAAGAACATTGGTAAGATCGTGCTGGACCCGAGTCTCGAGCCGAAACCGAAGCCAGCGACTCCAGCCAAAGGGAAAACGAAGGACAAGAAAGCGGCCAGCCAGGAGAGCCAAGAGAAGAAAGCGTCGAGTGTCGAGTCCGAGGAGGGGGAGAAGAAAAAAGAGCCTGAACTGACAAACGGAACATCTGAAGACAAGTCCGATAGCGGTAAATAAAACCAGAAACAAAAACGTTCTCTAGCTTGTATCGTTAACTGGAAAAAAAAAGAAAGAAATAATATTTGCCGTTGCGTGTTTTGTTACCCGCAAACGGTAACGAAATATTCGATTGCCCAGTCAAATATTTCGCGCGTCCTTTCGATTGACCGAGCCTCCTTTGTTTGCTTTCAGATTCTAAAGAAAAAGAATCGAGCTGAATTAGCGGCGCTAGCTAATTCTAATATACGTATATTACATAAAAAGTACATATATATATTAAAAAAAAAAAAAAAAAAATTGTAAAACTGATATCTCCCATCCATGAAGATCAAGAATTTTGCAGATAAGTGCTCTATTACTTCTCACTATTCAGAGATCTGCTACGTTTGTTGCGCTATACGACGCTTGATTATTATATGACAAAGTATCCGTAAAGTATCGTGTTATATAAATGACGAGTTCATTTGGAAAACGAAAAAAAAAAAAACGTCGCGCGAAAGCGAGACGAAAACACGCAGGTAAAAAATGAAAATCAAGAATTTCGAAATGACTAGCTCAAATCAAATTCGACCAAAAAAAAAAAAAAAAAAGAAAGAAAGAAAAGAAAAGAAAGCAAGGAAAACTCGTTTCCCCAGAATTCATCAACATGCCTCTCTCCTATCGTCTGTTTGCGCTAAAAGAACTCTTCGATGGAATTCGCGAGTGAAAAAATGGATGCAAGAGTACATACGAAGGTTCATTTATGTATGTGAACCAGGGGGAAAGCACAAGACAAATGTAAGGAAACAATATCAATCTTGACGTGGTCCACAGTAGTTTGCAGAATATAAGAATTATCATTTTTATTTTTTCATACTGACGAAAATTCATTTTCATAAAATGATAGAGTAAATGAACCTGACAGACTTGTTGGACGATCTCGTAATAATTTTTCATTCTCCTTTTTTTAGTCTCTTCTTTCTTTAATCTTTGTATTTTGTACTTATCGAATATAGAACAAAATTATACAATTAAAAAAAAAGAAAAAAAAAAGAAAGAAAGAAACGAAGATCGTCTAATGATTCTGCACTGGCTTAGCAGATTGCTACTTTTATCTACTTGCATCGAGAATTATTACTACTGCGATATGTATACACATATATGCACGCAGTGACATTTTACATACTATAATAGTACCATTTACTGTAATTTAATAGATGACAACAAAGATAACCTAATCAGCTTTACAGAGAAGGGAAGAAAAAAGTATATTAGAGAAAAAACCCTGCGTCTCAAAAGGCTGAAAAAAAGAAAATATGCGACTGTTACTTTTTAAATGTATTTTCTTATCGAGAACGTGTTCTTTTTTTCCCCCGTACTATTAATTAGGTATAACACTTGAAATCTTTAACGATAGTCCAAACGACACAGTCGAATGACATCAACCTTGTGCACTCTGTGTATCAGGATTCACTGTATTATTTTAGATAAGTAATTCTTCTTTTTTTTCTTTTTTTTTTTTTTTTGCATTTTTACGGTGGAAAGTACTGAATTACCTAACTGCCTAAAAAAGTGAGAAAGAAAAGAAAATGCTGATTATCACTGATGAACAATTCAAACAAAAAGAAAAATCAATGACTTTTGCAACGATTTATCAACGATAATGCTGTTCTTTCTTTTTTATGATGATTATTATTTTCATGTTAGAGATACTTCAGAAAAAAAGAAAAAAAAAAAAAGAAAAGAAAGAAAAAAACATAGCGTCGTTTTCAACAGACTTTTTATATATAAGCAATGAAAAATCTTATTTTAAATTGATATACTTAGAATTGAATTTTAAAAGCCCTGTAAAAATATTTATTTTTAAATTTGTATTGGAAATTATCCATCTCTTGTGACTATAATATATTCCTTTTTAACTGTGCTTAGGGGAATGAATGACGGTGTGAAGCTAACACTTCATTTTTTATGCGTGAATTCTGTGAGAAATTGAGTATCAATATATTTTAAATAGAAACGTTTGCAACCGAGATTGAATTTCTCTAGATTTTTAATTACTGTGTAACTTAATGTAAGAAGTGCGTGCTAGCGCGATCGATTTGTTGAATCAAAGATAATTGAATTTCCTAATGGATGATGATAATAATGGATGCTGATGATAATGATAATGATGACGATTATGATGATGATGATGGTTATGATTATGATGCTGATGATGCTGATGATGATGATGATGGCGAAAATGAAGATGAAGATGAAGATAGAGATGATGATGATTATGATTATGATTATGATGATGATGATGATGTGAAAAGATTGTAGTGGAGTCACGAGATGAAGCTTGATATTTTATCTAAAATAATGAAATGGGCCGAGGGAAAAAAAAATTATTCAAGAACTTCAAAAAGGAAAAGAGAAGAAAATAACTCTGAAAAGAACGAGTTGATGCAGAGTGAAATGCATATCTCTCCGAAACGGTTGGAACAATTTTTATGTAGCTCGATTCTGTTAGAATTTGATACTAGTTCTGTATACCGATATATCTACATACGATTGAAAAAAAAAAAAAAAAGATCACTATTAACGAAAAAGTTGCGGACGAGGGGGAGCTATACATATTATATAAATATATATATATATAAATATAAATATAAATAAATGAATAAATAATTAATAAAGTAAGTCGATAACATTCTTCGAATCTATCGGTACGAAGAAGTGTAAGAATTTATAAGGATTATTATTATTATATTATTATTATTATTATTAATTATTATTATTAATATTAATTATTATTTTTATTATTATTACTATTACTATTACTACTATTACTACTACTATTGCTACTACTGCCGTATCGAGTCTCAGTACACCGACTACTGTATCTCAATCTCAAGAACATATATCAATCATATATATATATATTAATGAAAAGGAAAAAAGAGAGAAAAAGAGATAAATAATGATTAAAAAAGAAAAAAAAAAAAGAGGAAGAAAATGATTCGTGAAAGGAACGTGGCTGCATATTTTGAGACGTCTTTTGAACCACATATAATATTTATATATATATATACATGCTCTGATAAAATTCGACATGTGGCATAATTATTCACTGTACGGGGAGTCCGTAATAAGAACCATACACACGTACACACACGTATACACACTACGCACATAAAAAACAGCTATCACCGCAATTTTATCATACATGCGTGACGATATCACATCATACTGTATATTTTATGTAAGGCTTTAAATGTTTCATCAAATAACTATTATAATATATCTATATATTTGTATCGATCGTTTTCCCCCAATCCTGGTTAAAATTTACGGTACGAAATTGTATCTTACGTCTCTTGAAGCTAATCTGTAATTAACGTCCGACAAGAATTTGAGAGAAATGAGAAGGAAGAAACTTTTTCTCTCAAAATTTCTTTGATCTCGTTCGTGGTTGGAACTTTTGCTAGCTAAACTTTCATAATTCTCGCTGTTGTTGAAACAACTCCAACTGTTTTCTTTAATTGCTTTTATACAACGTTGAGAAGTGAGATGTTAGCCTGTGAAATAATCCGGCGATCAGAATTGATAACATTAATTAATTTATTGTTAAACAGTCGGGCCTTAATTACCGAGACTTCCCTTCTGCTTTTCAAAATCGCCTTTATCATGTACTGTCTGATTGTATTTTGAACGCACATTGTCTCTGCGTACGCGCACGACTCGTTCTCGTAAAGTCGTTCTTGAAAAAAAA